>NC_142803.1:35403199-35473199 GCF_049724085.1 Artemia sp. Qi Xiang Cuo | reverse complement strand
AATAAACTAGTTAGTGTCGATAACCGGCCATAGAGTACCAGTGGGAAAGCCGCATCGTGTCTCTGAGAAATCATAGAGTACAATTGTTAGAACCGTATGCATAGTTTGATATTTTAAGATACGTACAAAAAGAAAAAAATAAATAAAGTTGAAAAATTTCAAAGTTTTAAAAAAAAATAGTTTGTTTTTATGAAAAAAATATTGAATTATTAGTTCAGATTTTACGAATATAGTTTTATTTTTCAATTCAAAAATGGACTTAAGTTTCACATTTGAATCAGATAATTTTATTTTCCATAATTTTCTTACATAAAACTAGATCTTACGATCAAAACCCTTATTAGCTCAGATTTTAATGAAACAGTTTATTTTTTCGATCCAAAAATGGACTTAAAATTCACATTTGAACCAGAGAATTGTATATTCCATAATTTCCTTACAAAAAACTATAGTTTACTGTCAAAAACCCTTATTAGCTCAGATGTTACAAAAATAGTTAATTTTTTCCATCCAAAAATGGACTTAAGTTTCACATTTGAACCAGAGAATTGTATTTTCCGTAATTTTCTTGCAAAAAACTATAGTTTATGGTCAAAAACCCTAATTAGCTCAGATTCCCCCCCAAAAAATACTTTTCAGACATTTCTTGTTAAATCTATATTTTCAAGTAATTCATCCGGGTTTTCGAAAGCAATTCATGCCAGAGTACAGCACTATAACTAGTCTAAGACATCCACTCTGTCATCACCCCAACCACCCAAAAAATACTTTTCAGACATTTCTTGTTAAAACTTTATTTTCAACTAATTCATTTGGGGTTTTCGAAAGCAATTCATAGCTCTTAATAGAACTTTTTAAGTGTGAACTCCTATTTTTCAGTCGAAATTATAGAAAATTTGATCAAAAACCCATTTCTTGGATCTTCAGTCAGAAAAGCGTGGTTTTGGATCAAAATGAGCCATTTTCATAAAAATAGCTCTTAATGAAACTTTTTAAGTGTGAAATCCGTTTTATGCAGCAAAATTACAGAAAATACGATCAAGATACATTTGTCTGATTCAATTGTGTATTTTCAGTCAGAAAAGCATAGGTTTGGTTCCAAAATGAGTCATTTTCCACCAAAAAAATAACTCTTAATGGATCTTCTTACGTGTGAACTCCAATTTTTTCCAGCTCAGTTTAGAAAATCTGTGCCAATTTCCACTTTTTCAAATTTAGGGTCACTTGCCTGAGACTCTGGGCAGGTGAGTTGGGCACCCCCGTGTGACTGAATCTGCATGTAACTGAACCCCCGTGCAACTGAACCCTCGTGTAACTCAACTCCCGTGCAACTCAAGCCCCATTTAACTAAACCCCCGTGCACCTGAACCCCCCATGTAACTGTACCCCTGTATAACCGAAACCCCGTACAACTGTTTGATGAACATGTTAATCAAACATTCCCGATTGTAAAAGCATTTCCGTGCTACTTTTTTTATTTCTAAACTATTTTAAATTGACAATACTCTCCAAAACATCACTTGTGTATTATACAGTAAACAATCACCCCATCTCTTCCAATTCGCAAATCCCATTACCCCCTTTTTTCAAATGTTAATCAAACATTTCTGATTTAAAAGTATTTTCATAAAAATAGCTCTTAATAGAACTGTTTAAGTATAAACTCCAATTTTTTCCAATGAGACTATGCAACTCAACTACATTTAATTAAACCCCGTGTAACTGAATCCGCATGTCACTGAACCCCCGTGCCAGTGAACCCTCGTGCAACTCAACTCCCGTGCAACTAAATCCCCATTTAACTAACCCCCCGTGCCACTGAACCCCCCATGTAACTGAACCCCTGTATAACCGAAACCCCGGACATTTTAACCTCCGGGCTAATAACCCCTCGTGCTACTGAACCCTTGGGTAACTCGGCCCCATTTAATTAAACCCCCGTGTACCTGTCCCCCCTTTAACTGAACCCTCGTGCAACTCAAACCTCCATGCACCCCATTTTATTTCAGCCAATCGTGTTTAACAACAACAAAAAAAAACAAAGGAATCATTTACTGACCTTGAGTTGTTGTGATTTTAAAAGTTCCGCTTTTTTTTCAGCCAATCGTGTTTAACAAAAAACAAACAAAATCATTTGCTGACCTTCAGTTGTTGTGATTTTTAAAATTTACGCTTTTATTTCAACCAATCGTGTTTAACAAAAAAAAATAGAATTATTTACTTGTTTTGGTTCAAAAATGAACCATTTACATAAAAATAGCTCTTAATAGAACTTTTTAAGCGTGAACTCCTATTTTCCAGACGAAATTATAGAAAATAACGTCAAAACACACTTCTCTGTTTCAATTGTGTACATTTTCACGTTTTCTGATCCAAATGTGTATCCTCAGTCAGAAAAGCATAGTTTCGATTCAAAAATGAGCCATTTCCATAGCAATAGCTCTTAATAGAACTGTTTAAGTATGAACTCCAATTTTTTCCGACGAGACTATGCAACTCAACCACATTTAACTAAACCCCGTGTAACTGAATCCGCATGTAACTGAACCCTCGTTCAACTGAACCCTCGTGCAACTCAACTCCCGTGCAACTCAAGCCCCATTTAACTAAGGCCCGGTGCAACTGAACCCTCCCTGTAACTTAACTCTTGTATAACCGACAATCCGTACAACTGACCCCCCGTGCGTTTAACCCCCCGTGCTAATGAAACCTCGTGCAACTCGACCCCATTTAACTAAACCCCCGTGTAACTGTACCCCCTTTAACTGAACCCTCGTGCACCGTAAATCTATTTTAAAAGGTAGCCTACAAGAATTAGCTTGAATCTTAACATACCTACTGTAAATCTCCCTGTGGAAAAGTATTAAAATGATTTGCTGTTGAGGCCAATGTCATTATCTTTAGAATAAATAAACTTTATCTTTTAAATAATTTCTCCAAAAATATTTTATTCAGAGATTTCACGTTAAAAAATTATCCAATCACTAATTACCCCTTTTTGATCTTGCCCCCATATCAATTCTGAGTTTCCAGCTAGAATTAGACAAAGCCCGTCTTTTCATTTGTTTTCTTAATTCAGATAAGGCGTATGCCAAATGTTGTTTTGAAATCACTCCCTCTTTGGTAACAGGCTAAACATAAATGGTTTTATGACAGCGCATTTTTAAACGCATGATTGGAAAATGGACATTTTTGAAAGATAAAGAACTGTTTTTCAAAACAATTAAAACATGTAAACATAGCTATGGAGGAGAGATTTTATTTACATAATAGAAAAAAGCGTGCTTTGCCGTTTCTATTGAATATACTCATTATATTCTTAAGATTTTGTATTGTTGGAGTGGAGGGGGCTATGTTCCCCTGAAATTTGAATTTATTAGTAAATGCTTTTTATCTGGAAATAAATTAAAGAATTTAATTAAATTCCAATACATGACCATTTTATACAGGGTTTCATTGCCGTTTCTATCGAATATACTGATTATATTCTTAAGGTTTTGTATTGTTGGAGGGGAGGGGGGCTAAGTCCCCCTGAAATTTGAATTTACTGGTAAATGCTTTTCATCTGAAAATAAAGTAAAGAATTTAATTAAATTCCAATACATGACCATTTTATATAGGGTTTCAATGACGAATTGTTAAGCAGTTCTCTGATTGGCTCATAAAAAATGCCCAAAGAATGTACACGTGAATTCATGACGTACATTCATTGTGCAATTGACAACAAAAACAGAAAAAAAAACCTGTTTGCTTTAAATTATATTATTACGAGCAAAACATGCTTGACTACATTATACAATGCCAAGTTTAAAAAAAACCTTGTGCAATTCTTATCAAAAACAAAAACCATGCCAACTTTTAAATGTTCACGCGTAAATACATTCTTGTATGCGTGAATGTATAGTCGAATGTATTCGTGAATGTATTCGTGAAATCAGCACTATCATTACTACTATCTGGTCGTTTTGTTACCCCTTAAGGCATCTGATCGACATTTCAAGGTACCCATTTTGTACTTTCTCTCTGGCTACTCAATTTTGCGTGTGGGGAAATTTTCAGTGTGGGGAGGAGAATTTTCCACGGAGGTAATTTTTCAGGAGTGTTTTCTGCAAAAGGGGGATTTCCCAGTGAAAGTTTTCCGCGAGGGGAATTTTCTGGAGGGGAATTTCCCAGGGGAAACGCCTAGCACCGTTTCCTATAACTTCTTATACTTTCTACAAAACTTGCCTATTTTTAGCCTTGTATAAAGTGTTACCCCACTCCTACTTCCCCTGTGACAGACCCCTCCTCCTAAAAATGCTCAAGCGTATCCATTTCTTCTATATAGTGATGTCCTGGAGACAAGAATTTAGTGTTCCTCCCCTTAACTGGAACATAGAAGTTTTTAGGGCTTTGCAATTGTTTTCCTCTTCTTTTTTCTTTTTTTTTTTGCAGAAGTCGTCGGCTTTTTTGAATTTGTGCCCTACTCCATAAAATTACAGAGCACGGGCCTCGTAAATCTAATCATGAAACTGTCTATTTTAGCCATTACATAAAAAAAGTATATGTTTCCTGTTATTTCCAGGCACTGAGGTGGTTTAAAAATTGGTATCCTTTGGGTGGTGCTTGTCACTTTTTGAAACTTTTCATCCAAATAAAAAAAAAATTATTTACATCCACTTAGTCAAAATTTGAGCACTTTCTTTCTGTTGGCCCACAAAATAACGCTATTAAACAGGAAACAGTGGGAAACAAAGTGACAAACAAAGTATTTTCAAGGTCAGTTTTAAAGTATTTGTCTTTTGCTTTTAAAAGAGTCGTCGTAGAGGATTGAGACTTGCTGTAATTGTTGTAGATTACAAAATTGACAACTTGTCCAAGATTCTAGCCTTTACAGCAGATTTTATGTCTTGTAGCTAGAAAACTGTTTGAAAATTGAAATTATTTTTTACTCCTTTAAAAGCAAAAGTATAAAAATTCTAGGAATAGTATATTTTTTCCAAAGCAATAGTCGAATCAAACAAAAAGATATCTACTTTCATTTCCCATGTATTACGTTTTGGTGTGACAAACTCAATTAACATAATTAGTTCTTTATTCGCAGTATAAAAAAAGTGTAGAATCGGATTCAAGTTAAGATGATTGGTCTTAACATTCCAAAATGAATGACCAGTAAATACAAATATTCTTGTCTCTTATAGCTTTTTACTAGTATAGTTATATTCATTTTTCCATGGCACATCTTTCATTTTCGGAGTTTCGTGTGAGGAAATTCAGTGAAAATTAAGGCTCGTTTTATCTAATCAAACAGTTCGTGGTAATGAGCTGTAATTAAAGAGCGACCAGTTTCAATGGTAATCGATCCTCTAAAGAGAAGAATTTGATATCAATAGATACATCAAAAAAACTAAATTTTTGTTCTTGTTTCAAACAAATAAGTTTTATCACGTTTAATCTAATCCATAAAAAGTAAAGCGCCTGAAAAAATTTGGCTGATTTTCGAAAAAAGAGGGAAAGACCCCTTAAAAGCTATAGAAACTTAATAAAAATCACACCATCATATTCAGTGTATCAGAGAACCCTACTGTAGAGGTTTCAAGCTCCTATCTACAAAAATGTGGAATTTGGCATTTTTTGCCAGAAGAACGGGTGCGTGTTTATTTGTTTGTTTGTTTTTTTCTTTTTCTTTTTCCCAGGGGTGATCGTATTGACCCAGTGGTCCTAGAATATTGTAAGAGGGCTCATTGGAACAGAAATTAAAAGTTCTAGTGCCCTTTTTAAGTGACCAAAAAAATGGAGGGCAACTAGGCCCCCTCCCACGCTCATTTTTTTCCCAAAGTCACCCGATCAAAATTTTGAGATAGCCATTTTATTCAGCATAGTCGAAAATCTAATAAATATGTCTTTTAAGATGACTTAATCCCCCACAGTTCCCAGGGGAAGGACTGCAAGTTATGAACTTTGCCCATTGCTTACATATTGTATTAATTATTGGGAAGTATGCAGACATTTTCAGGAAGAATTTTTTCTGGTAGGGAGGGGGGGGCTTAAAGAGGGGGTTAAACGGGAGAATCTTTCCGTGGAGGATGGTTATTTTGGGTAAGGGACATTTCTATGAAGGGGGCGCCGGATTTCCAAGCATTATTTAAAATACGATCAGAAATTAAATTTAAAAAAACAATTTTTTTCAGATGAAAGTAAGAAGCACCATTAGAACTGAAAATGAAGAGAAATTATTACGTATATGAGGGGGTGTTCCCCCAAGTCAAGACCTCGTTCTTTAAGCCAAAGATTTTTTAGTACTTTCACAAGAGATATCTATTCTTATTAACGGCCTTTTTGATTAAGCGGTCATTTTTAAAGAATTGGAACAAAATTCGAACTTTAGCTTAAAGAGCAAGGTATTGATTAGGGGGCGAACCCCCTAATATACGTATTAAAATTATATGAATATAGAAGTTCGTTACGTAAGTTATTTCGTAAGTTACGTATATTTATTACTAATAAAAACGTCCGTAAATAAAATTAAACAAGTTTTGAGAAAGCCATTTAACCAAATAAAATTAAATTAATATGCAAATTTTGTTTTAATTATTCATGTACGGTGAGCCAAGATCAAAACCTGCATTTATTCAAAAATGTTCAAAAATTAAAAAAAAAAACAAGTTTTTTAAACTGAAAGTAAGGAGCGACATTAAAACTTAAAACGAACAGAAATTATTCCGTATATGGAAGGGGTTTTCCCCTCCTCAACGCCTCGCTCTTTACGCTAAAGTTTGACTCTGTCTCAAAACTTTATTTTTTCAAACAATAAAAAACTTTAGCGTAAAGAGCGAGGCGTTGAGGAGGGGAAAGCCCCTTCCATATACGGAATAATTTCCGTTCGTTTTAAGTTTTAATGTCGCTCCTTACTTTCAGTTTAAAAACTTGTTTTTTTATTTAATCTTTGAAGAAACGACTATTCTCTTAAAGGGCTTGGACCGCAAGCCCCGATGAAGCGCTATGAGTTTACATTTCAGATTTAAAAATGCGACACATTTGCACCAAAAGAGAGAAACTTTGTGAGTTTCTGGGATGCACAGTGAAAAGTGATTAGTGACAACCCTGGTCACATCTCCGCACCTACGCAGAAAAATAATGTATCAATTTAAGTCAGATCCAGTAACATCATTGGTAACATAAGCCACAAAATCTACGAGACCACCTGAGTATTAGTTTCCAAGACCGATGTTTCGTAATCCCAGTCATAATCGTTCCAGGTCCGAATTTTCAAAGGAGAGAACAAGAGTTGCGCCATTAAACTAGCCTCATTCGCATGTCTCAATGAGGCATAATATGTCTCATTCGCAATGAGATTTTACTTATGCTAAGATTTAGCTAGCGCTATTTTCAGCCAATCAGAAAATCTATGAAAAGTCGGATTGGTTCAAATTGGCGTGCACTAAATCTCAACATTAATAAAATTTTATTGTGAGTGGAGCATTAGCACGCGAGTCGGCTGCCTAAATAAGCACATTAAAAAAAAGAGAATTCCAAGTGGTGAGGTCAAGTTAAGCAATGAGGCCATGCTTAAGCAGTTTCATTTTTTTTTCGATCCAGTTTCGCTACTTTTATGAAGTTGTATCATTGTGGAGACGTGGACGGAAAGATATTTTCTTACGCAAGTTAAAAAGACTACAAAGTATTTTAGAACTCAATTAGGAACTTGCGGCTTTTGTTATTAAAGGGAAGTACAAGCTAAGCCTAAATATTAATTGCCTTACTTATTCATTGCTTGAAATGTTTTGGTACAGGAGCAAATGTATGCAATGGAGCAAATTCTAAAAGAAGAGAAAAAAAAAACAAATGCAAAGACTAAAAACAGATACAAGACAGGAACAAAAACAAATGCAAAATACATTATAAACGCTCACGGATAAAATACAGCAGCAGAATAAACGAAAAAATCAAATGAAACTAACTATTAAGATACGTGTTAGCAAAAAAATATATAAATGCAAACAAAATAAAGAAAGACGACTCTTACAAGAAAGCAAAAAGAGAGAAACAAGCAAAAACAAACAAACAAAGCTTAAGTCATGCACTATTGAAACGATGGTCAAGTAAGGGGTAAAATAGGGTACTTGTTTTTCTTTTACACTATTTTTTTTATTTATTTTTTTTTGTAAGTCAACTTTATTTGCAAATATGCACTTCAGCTTTAAGCAGACGAATTTAATGCGCTATTTTTGTAATGTTATGTTTGTAATAGACTTATATTTTTTCTTCATTTTTTTTTTATTGAAGCCTGCCAAAGCAATTTCCAATTGCGCTATGGCACAAAATACCCCACACCGTGTTTTTTGCTGCGTTGTGGACGCTTTGAGATAAAATGCACCGGTTTTCTAAACAAATTGTTCCACAAAAGGGACTTTGGGGCACAATTATAGCAGTCTAAGTCAGATCCATCTCACACTCCAAAATACTAGAATAAACTGAAAGGCAAGCAACTATTTTTTCACTAATATGTTCATTCCCTCTCAGAAACCAATTTTGAGCACTGTTTCTCGTATGATGATTAGTTTGAAATTCGCGGATATTTCTCTTTGTATCACGTCAACAAAAATCCCTTTCCTTTGGCTTAAATCCCTAAAAGGTGAGTTTATGAGTTTCTATAAATTGGAAAAATTAAACTTGACCCTGCAAATACAGTCCAAATGTACCTGAAATTTTGGATTGTACGACGAATATGTCCAAACATATCGCGTTCTACTAGGACCTCTAAGTTGCACGAAAAATGGCACAATTGTACCGCGTCGAAAACGCTGGTTCTTGTCTACGTTTTGTATCTTGTTTTTTTGTTTTTTTATCTTGTTTTTTTTCATTTTGTATGTGCATTGAATCGTCCACTGATTAATGCAGATTAAATAACTCTGTTTCTTTTGTTTCAGGAGAGCCGTCTGGAATTGATCTGGTATGCATACGGAGTTATATCTCTAGGTTTAACTATCGCAGTGGTTGTTGGATTAGCTTAGTTGTTTTTGTTGTAATAATATCATTTTTCTGGAATCTGTTAATTGTGTTTTTACTCATACTAGTTAAGTTTATAATATACAACATGTTGTTCGTTAAGTTCTTATAAACTATAGTAGTAGATCCCCATCGTAAAGATTATAGTTTTCCAGGCTCGGAGTACGGAGCTCTTTTTTGAAAAAGCCTTAATTCTTATCCAGAACATAGGGAGCAAGTTTCTTGGCACTTCATCCCCAAGCCATACCACAGTCACACCTGCTGATAAAAAGCCAAGGTTCATGAATGACATGGGTTCTTCCTTGATTTTAACATTTGTACATTAGAAGTGAAAAACTGAAATGACAAGAGTATGGTCTGAAAAGCTTCTATCCGACTAATTTGTCCCCAGACATTAACAGTAAAAGACCCAAGTCGACTAAGAATTGTACCATAGCCCTACTCGTAAGAGTCGGATAATAGCCAGGAAATTGTCAACACCTCACTTAAGAAAAAAGAAATTCACTGCAGGTAGGAAAATTTGGTGAAAGAGTTTTCGTAATTAATATGTCATACAAATTGACTGTTGTCACAGGAGTAGACGAAGGGTCGTCGAGGAATTTATGATACGTGTTAAAATACAGTACAAAAATTTGGACCTTCAGTTTAGTAGAGGGTTTAAAGAATTTGTTCGTAGCGTTAACCATGGAACCCTCAGTCTAAACATATATTATGCAACGTTTCTTAATTATTTTAGCAATTAATTTTTTTTACAGAACATTAAGGATAATTAATGATCGAGTTGGGGGCAATAATGCACACACGGAAGGGGGGCTTATCTGGGAAGGGGGGATTTACGGTATGATAAATGGTGATGCATGAACTCGGGGTCTAATTTAGTACAGAATAAAAGAATTTGTTCCTATCATTAACGCTGAAACACTTTTGATCATACAGATTGGAAAACTGCGGTTTCTAGCTTAAATATTTCCTAATCTCAAAGAATTATGCCTTAAATCTTCATTCTGATTAGTCAAAATCAAGATTTACGCTTGAAAGTTGATCATTGCTTTACTGAATTAATTTCAAACAACAAAGTTTTTCCGAGGGAAGTAAAGAGCGAAGTTGAAACTTAAAACGGACAAAAATGATTGCTTCACAGCCCATCTAAGACATATCAATAAAACTAGTACAAATAAACCAACTAATTATGTTTCCCTATGCTTTTAGGATTATAGAAAACTAGCGCTGTACTGAAAACACAAAGGTCAAGTATTAAAAAATGAATATTCATTTGGGAGTCAAAAGTGAGTATGCAGCCTGACAACAATAAACGAATCTATGAAGCTTTTCATAGTCTTATACCAGTTGTGACATCAGTAACTTTCAGTATACAATTAAAATTATCTTAAAAATATAAGCGTAAAATTAAATATTTTTTTAATAACCGCGAAGTAATTGAACCGCATACAGAAATATTGGATTGATTTATCGGGTAGCATTTTGGTCTCACCAGTTATAATATGAATAGTGAGTAATATACAGACTTAAATTGTAAGAAATATGCTATAGTATTACTTGAAATGAAGATCAAATAAGACATAACATGAACTCTGGAAATCTGTTTATTTCTCTCTATACAGCAGTGGATTTCAAGGTTTGGTACAAATTCTAAAGCTCTACTTCAAACTTGTGTACAAACTAATCATGACATGTCCTTTTCAGAACCAAAACGAGAGCCAGTCATTGAACTGAGCCAATGTGCAGAAGTGTAACCAAATTAAACGTAAAAAATGGATTGTTGCTTTACCTTAAAAAGGATTGATCCTAAAAGGGGTTGATAATATTTTTATTCTTTAAAAAGGGCCCTTAATTGGTTTGCTTTTACTGTACCCAAACTCCTGTATTATTTTGTGGTTTCAGTAAAGCGCTAGTTTTTGATAAACCTAAAAGCATAGGTAAACATAATTAGTTGGTTTATTTGTACTAGTTTTATTTATCTATATTAGATAGGCTGTGAAGTAATAATTTTTGTCCATTTTAATTTTCAACTTCGCTCTTTACTTCGCTCTGAAAAATTATGTTTTTTATAAATTAATCTTTGTTCGTTTTGATTAAAATTTAATGTAGAAACAACGCAGCCATGATATTTTTATTTATACGGAATAATGTATGACATTTTAAGCTTTAATGTCACTCCTTCGTTTCAGTTGAAATCTTATTTTTAATATAATTTCTAATTATCACCGATCTAGGGGAGATAAAACACCTCTAGAAAATACTGCAAACAACCTTGACTGCTACGAAAAACTTTTATTCTATAGCATAAAGTTCGTTATCCATGCTTCACAAAACAATACATGTTTTTCAGAAACGTTTGTTTTTTCGACGAGGAAAAAGCTGTTTCTACTCGGCCGACTTCGCCTGAAAAAGCCATAATGAAGACAGGGCTTTACAAATCACCTATTGACTAGCAGAAACTAGAAGGCCACTGTAACAAAAGAGAGCTGTTTAAGGGCTCCTTTAAAAGCTTATATTTTATACCTAATCGCTTTTTATAAAGTTGTCTTGATAGCACATTCCCATAAAGTGCACTTTCGGTTGTTTCCACCATTTTTAAATGAAAAAAGTGCCTTTCCCAATGAAATGACAAAAAAAGTGTTTTTTAAAAACCTAGGCAGGAGCAAAAAACTAAGGGGAAAGGGACGTCTCTTCTCCTCAATTACCACCGTTAGAACTAGCCCACAGGCTTCATCGCAGAGTGAAGTTTGAAGGTTCAATTCAAAACTGTTGATCATTCAAGCTTAATTTTTGGTAGACTTACAGTTGAAAAGCTTTTAGTTTTAGTTAATTTTTTTTTCGGAAGTCTTTTACTTTCAGGATGGGTAGGCGATTTATGAAACTTACTAGGAGGGTCTAGAGGGAGATTATATGTAAGGAGTTTTATAAACCTCCAGTTAAGGGCTTTGGACCATGGTACCGTTTTACGCTTCCAAACTCTTCCACTTAAGAAGTGGTACCAAAAGTGTCATTTGTAGTGCTAGATGGCACTTTTGGATGGTAAAATTGATAAAAGCACGTAGACTTGAGTAATAGGTTTAAAATGAGCCTTTATGCTTTAAAAAAATGAGTGCATCACATTTGCAAAAATAGTGGATTATCCGAAAAAGAATCATAAGACGGGACAAACCATGATTGAAAAAAAAAATCCAAGCTGGAATCGAACGCATGATAATCTAATTTGAAGTCTATTGCTGTACTAACAGAACCACAACTCTAATAATGTAGTTTAATATAATGGTGTTTGTAGGACTTTAATTGCGTAGCTTATTAAGGGGGCCTGGAGAAGAAATTTGCAGGAGGTATTCTTGCAAACCTCCAGTTAAGGGTTTTGGACCATAATTATTACAATGATACCGTTTTATGTTTCCAAGATTTCCCACTTATGAAGTGGCACCAAAAGTATTGTTTTCAGTGCTATATCTCACTTACAAATAGTAGAATTGATAAAAAGCACGTAGATATGAGCAAAAATTGAGCCATTTAAAATCACTTTAAAAAGTTCTGGTAGCCCACTAGCCGCAGCTTTTCCACTTGAGACATGGCACCAAAAGTGCCATTTGAAACTTACAGATTGTGGAATTTATAGGAAGAACGTTGATATGATAAAAAATTTTTATATCAGCTATCAAAAATCTATTTGATAAGCCTTTTTTGTGCCATATGGCACCCGCAGACGGCGATATTTATATAAGCCACGTATACATGAAAAATAGCTTTTGAATGAGCTCTTAAGCATCTCTCTATGATGTTCTTGTAATCTGCTAGGCCTGGAAGAAAGAAGAAGAAAAAAAAGGCCGTTTCAACATTTTTCAACTTTTAGTTAGTATTGGCAGTGGTTCCCTCTTTACTAGGTTGAAACTAATGCTTCAACCATGACAAATAGTTCATTGCAAATTCTCCCCAGAAACTAGTTAACATAAATCTGTGAAACCTAATAGATGGTAGATTTTTTAAAAACCTAGTAAATATATGCAATAGCTTTTAATTGAACCATTAAACATGTATCTACGATGTTGTGGTAACGTGCTAATGTTACAGTAGCTTACTGATGTGCAGACGATTTATGAAACTTACCAAGGGAGCTGGGAGGGGGAGTGTACGAGAGGAGTTCTTGTAAACCATCAGTTAAGGGTTCTGGAACATAACTATTACAATAGTACCTGTTTCGTGCTTCAGAACTTTTCGACTCAAGAAGAGGCCCTAAAAGTGTTGTTTTCAGTGCTATATCACACTTACGAATGGTAAAATTGATAAAAAAAAGCACGTATATATGAGCAATAGCTTTCAAATGAGTCATTAAGCATAACTTTTATAAGTTCTGCTTGCCCAGTAGCTCTAGCTTTTCGACTTGAAACACGACAACAAAAGTGCTGGTTTTGGGTCCATTTGGAACTTGCAGATGGTTGAATTTATATGAAAGACGTAGATGTGAGGAATGTCTTTGATATGAGCTAAAATGGATATGTTTACGACGTTCTACTAGCCTGCTAGTGCCACCCCTTGAGAAATGACACAAAAAGTGCCATTTTAGTGTCATATGGCACTTACAGATGGCAGAATTTATAAAAAGCACGTAGATATGAGAAAAAGCTTTTGAATGAGCCATTAAGCATTTATCTATGATGTTCTGGTAGCCCGCTAGGCCTGGTAAAAAGGCCTGTGATTTTCCTTATTTTTCAAGGAGGGGGACTTTAATTTCCCTTTATTAGGTTTTCGACATTGATGATTCCAACAGTACACTTTTCATTATGATCTGACACCATATTCGAGGGGTTTGAGGCTTTTTTTCGAAATCACCATACATTTCTTTTTGCAATAAACTTTTACTTTTAAGACGAACCGAAATAATAGTTACCATTCCTGAGTCAGTGTCAGATGGGAATTTTTTTCACTAGGCAATTTTTCTAAAAACGCGTTTTTTAACCTTTGGTTACAATGGGCTATGGTTCACACTTTACTAGGCTGCAGCTGCTGCTGCAACCATGACATATTATGAATGGGATACATTATTGGCATTGTAGTGGTGGGGTAATTTTGATGATATTCTCAAATGCGACAATAATTTCACTCGGGTGTTAAATACATTTTGAATGAAATTTGCATCACAGTGTAGTGATAGATGGTATAATTAAAAAAAGAAGTAGAGTTGAGAGCTGCTTGGTGGTGTGGATGGTTTTTCTCTTGGGAGTCGCTTCTAAATTATCTTAATTCTAGTTTTCTTTTCTATTAATGGATACTCAGGCCTTGATTCGGATTAATTTAAAAAAAAAATTTTTTCTTACGGAAGTAAACAATGAATTTGGAACTTAAAACGAACAAAAATTATTGCTTTACTATGCAGCTATGGAAGATATATCTACAAAACTTGCTCAAATAAGCTGACTTGTGATATTTTCTAAAATCTGCTGAACTCTAAAAACTAGCGCTTTGGTGAAAACACAAAACCGACACCGAAAGGAACTACCAGTAGCCTGAATAAAAAATGACTAATTTATAATATAAGTCTTTTATCGATCATGATATCGATAACTTTAAGTTCAAAATTATAATTGTCAAAAAAAACCCTCAAACAAGCTCAGCGTAAAAAAAGGAATAAAGGAAACATCAGTACTTCCCATACAAAAAAGTGATTACAACCCAGTCAACCCTATGCCATGTTTGGAAAGTGAAGAAAAGCATTTTGATACAACGATCAATATGGCGTTGAGTTCAATGAAGGAGAAAAAGTAGTAGAATTATCGGCTGAAGAGATTATGTGTCTACCCCGATTTATATCCGAGAATAAGAGATTCGTTTGCAGTGTATACGAATGTTGGTGTTTAACTTTGGATGAAGAGATGCTGAAATTTCATTTGATATCTCTTCATAGTGAATCTTCTTACATCTGTAAACATTGTAGTATGACAGATCTAGCCTAGCTATCAAAGATTATATTAACCATCTCAAGGTAATATTTTGAGTGTTTTCCTTATTTTTTTCTGGTTTAGGCCAAAGAGGGTGGGAAACTTAGAGTTTGATCTTCGTAAAGGGCGTATTTTTGTCATATTTTTATCACAAAACGTTGAATCAGGAAATATATTTCTGTGAAAAAGACAGCAGTAGGAAAAGGGGTACCAGTCCCACGAGAACACCGTGCTGCCATCTACAATTGAGTCTAACGCCGACGGGACATAATTTATTCAAGGATTATCGATCGAGTCTAATGGGGTCAAGGTCAATTGATTTGTTGTTGTTTGTCTAGGTGTAATGACATTGGGGTGAAGTTTGCATATGTGCATCGACGGGGGGAGAGATGTATTGATCTAGGACAAAAGAGGGAAGTAAATTTCCGAGAAATTGATTTACATAGTCGGTGGGGGAATGTATTGATCTGTTAACGGAAAACAGGAACACGTGTCTTCCTCTAAGCCAATCAGGGAGTAGGTTACATAAGGTTTCCCATTACATCACAATTTGCCCTTGAGATTTCGTATATAACGGACATGCGTTGTGATTAAACTTTCATAAAGTTCAATGACACCATGGATAAAACATTGAACATTGACAAGGAAACTTCATCTACAATGATTTATAATGTGAGTTCTATTTAGTAAATTTTCCTAGATTATTTCAAAATAAAATCATTTTACATAGCCCCCACAATATATTCAAATTCAGGTAGCCCCCCCCCCATAATACAAACTCCACTATATGTTGTTTAAACTCGCTAGAAAGCGTAAATTGCGCTCTTTTTTACCTTGTAAACCTCCCCCCTCCCCCCTCTGTTTACGACTTTAATTCTTTCCCAAGGCAATAACTATGTTTTTTAACTTTCTTTTTGACAGCCAACTTCTATAAGCTCTTTAATATAACGACCCCCTTATAACGCTAACCCGTGAAGATTTAAATAAGGGAATAATTATTGACATCCCAAAATTGCACTTCCTGCTCGTTTATTCACTTGAATTACGTTAGCGGTTTAACCAAAGGTTTCACTGAAAAAGGATTGTTTTTCTCATCGAGTTAAAACAGTTTCATGCAGAAAGAAATTGCGTTAATTAAGCTAAGCCTACGCAACCTGTATGGAAGTAGGGAAACGAGTCATTTCAAAATTAATGCCTAACAATATTTTTAGGACATTATGTAAAAGGGGGGATGGGGCAATGCCTCAATTCTAACACCTTCGTTGTAAGGTGAAAACAAACTGTTTCTTCGCGTGAAAAGTAAGGGGGGTTAAGAAAAAGATACATAGCTTTATTATGCATAAATTGAATAGCAGTTTTACCTACGATTGCAAATTTTTGGCATATAAGCTGTGTGTTAACAATCTTTTTTATCTTATTTAAAGCCTATATACCCTCTGTCTCTTGAGCTTATAACACTTCGAAAGTTATTCTATGGGTTTTTACTCTTTGCTCTACTGAAATTTTAGGAAGGCTTCTTTGACATAAATGCTTTCTAGATATAATTATGCCTAACAACAAATTCTGATTAGGAGTGAGGGTACTAATTTGTCTTCAGTAAAAAGTGGAATTGATTTTCCATACTGAATTTTTTCTTCTTTTAAGGACATTTTGGAAGAATGCCACCCACCAAGCAAGAGGGCTACGCTAAATGAAGTGACTCCTGTAGGAGTATCACGGCCTTCCGTCATAAGGTATGTTGGGTTGTCCAGGGGCGCACTACACCAAGCCTCCACGCCATCTATACAATCCGTAATAGCTGAACCATCCAGGGCCACGGTTTACCAACCCCCCGTGTCCTCCATGCAGGTAGCAATACAGTCTGGTCAAAAACCGAAAAGAGAATGGGCGGCTGCTCACAGGATGATGAACCCTGCTGGCTCATCTGTAAAAGCCAGTGACATCGCCACCGCCAACACATCTATGCAAGCCACTGATACTGCTGCACCCATTACACAAGAGTGTGATGTCACCGCGCTGCCAGGACCATCTGGCACACAAGTCCAGGCAGAATATGGGAATGTAAGCATTTTTACCTCTACTTTCTATCTGATTATAGAAATATCTACATATTTCTTCCATCTCTTGTTAGCCTTTTCTTTTCACCATTTTTCAACACTGTAAAAGTGTGTCACAGATATTAAAATGTTATTTTCACTATACCCCCCCCACCCCGTGTTTTAAATTTCTCTGCTCCCTCACCTCAGAGATACCTAAATATAATGTAATTTTTTGCTTGTCAAAGAACCCGCTCTTTTTTCTATCACCTTATTTTCTCCGCCTACTGTAGGCATCTTCGCTATTTTTCAACCTAATAATAATATTTTTAGCTAATTTCTAGTTTACTGTTAGAGAGCCTTTTATCTCACCATATGAAACTAATAATGCTATTTTTTGCTAAAATATTATAGTTTTAAGGGACATAGAAGTAAGCCTTTTTTTAGGCGATTCTTTTCAACACAGTAAAAGCGTGTCAGAGATATTAAAAGACATTGTTCCCCATTTTAAATCAGGTCAATTATTTTATACATTCAGCCTGCTGAATTCTCATAGCGAAGCCAAAAAAAAGGCACTATATCCCGGACATAATTTCACAATAGCAAAATCTTTGCGTTATAAACTGCTTTATTATAAAAACAATTTTCTATCGCAAAGAGTTGTATATGGCCTGAAGTAGTTAGTATATAAATTTAAGACCTCGGCTTTTTTTCAAAGCATATATAGAGTATTAATATGAATTTTTTTTTGAGGGGATGTTTGAACAAATCAAAACCTTCTATGTCTTATTTTAGATTGGTATCATGCTGGAACTTTCAGAATATATAGAGTACGGAACTAAATGCTAGTAAGTGCATTTTAAACAATAATTCAATTTTAAAAATAGGGATGATTTAGACACTTTGAAAATAAGCTATTTTCTTTTATAGATTGTATTGGTGCCTTATTCCCCATCTCTCCCCTGTTCATCAGTTGGAGAAGAAGAAGATGCATCTTTGGAGCCCTCAAACACTTCAACATGGAATGGTATTGCTAACGAAATTCATGTCAATATTGATGATTTTTTAGCTGATTATTTTAATGTAGATAGTAGCACAGTTGAGCAGGGGGACTTACCCTTGCTGAGTCCAAACACCTTGCAGCTTTTAGGGGATTTTACCCGTGAATTAACAGGGAACCCTCCCCCCACTGATTACATGAATACACTTCAAACAACTGAAGTGGTTTCCCACAACCCTATTGTTGAACAATGAGGGGGAGGGGGTGGTGATAATACAGAAGAGGGGGAGGAGGGGAGAATATCCAATGTACATCATTTCCTGACTTTCAGCTCTCAAACTCAATTTTAAATGCAATAGTTGTCTACACTGCAACTTTTGAGGATCCTTTTAGTTCGCTTTTAGGGGATAATTTTGTGTTTGACCCTGTAGAAATTGTCCATGAATATGTAGATAGAATTCGTGCGCTGCAGGAAAACCAGATTCAGTTGTGGGGAGGTAGGAATTCAATTAAGGTTTCTACTGTTTTAAAGGTGTTTTATTTAAATGAGGGAAAAAGCGAGGTTTATCATCACTATATACACACCGAGATGCGAGTGGTCTATCCCCATTTAGAGAATTTTGAGGGTGTTTTATCAGATTGGATAGGCCATATTATTACGCATTTCGAAAATTATAGCGAAAACGGTAGTGGGTCTGTAGTTTTATTTGTCGAAAATTTAAGTGTTAATATTTGTAAATTTAAAAAAGATTTTATTTTAAGAGGGGGGGCAGGTTCTGAGGGGTCAATAGTTTTAAAATATAATCCAGATTTAGAGGGTTACAGAGGCGTCCATCGAATCTGTTTTGAAACAGGCCAAAAATGTTTCATGTACGCTTTCTTCATTTCAGATTTCCGGCCTTTAGCAGATGGCGCTACAAAGACAAATTTAGAATATTGGGCTGTGCATGGGAAGGAGGGGTCCGATTTTCCCATTGTAGATTTCACTTGTTTAGAGGGAAAATACCCAGTAACGCTCAGGTCTATTGATATTTTTGAAAGGGCCAATGTCCATTTAAATATCGGCGTTACTGTGGTTCAGTATGAATTTGAGGATGGGGTTCGTTCTAAAAAGAAGGGGGTGGTGTTCCCAGTAAGAGAAACGTCGATTAAATTGGTGAAGCACTGGGTATGGTTGTTGTACACACCACCTAGTGAACCCAATGCAACTGGCCATTTTTATCCAATTACAGATATTAGTAGAGTTCCGGGAGGGGTAAGGATCTAGGCGCGCGTTTCTACTGTGCAACATGCCTGTCAAATTTTCGTAGTGATATCAAGCTACAGGATTATATGAAACATTGTAGACGGCATGGCTACCAGTAGTGGAAACTGTTTCAGGGGATAGGGCCATTTTGTGCTTTGAAAAATTTCATAACACCCTCTTTCAGAACAATAGCATCTTGTCTTTCTGTGAAGCAAAGCTAGTGGAAGTGAACGATCCTTAATTTCCAAACTAAAGGAGAGATAATCGAGCCAATGCAGTCTCCTATGCACAAGTACAAAGAGACAGTTCTAAGAATATGTACTTGTTAGAAATAGTTGAAACGTTGGATGAGGGAGAGTGCATGGTCAAGGCACTGACTAAATTAATTGGCACCGCTAATGGCGCTATTTCTCGTTTGAGAAATACCCATTATCCTCTGTTGTTGTCTGCAGAGGATCGTATCGCGATTAAAAATCAAAAAATATGCTGGGTTTTTAAGGGGGAGTTTGAAGAGGGGGATACGGGGAAAGGGACAAGAGGGAAAAGAGGGGGGACGGTGAAAGTCAGAGACCACAATCACTTGTGGCCGGAAATATCCTCAGGGGGTAGTAATTTTAGAGGGGTAGCACATCAATCGTGCAATATAAACGTTAGCCAGCAGTTTTTTATTCCAGTTTTTATTCATAATTCAAATTATGATTTAAAATTTATTTTACCGGCTTTGGCATGTATGCACAGGGAGGGAGGGGAAGTAGATAGTCCATGGGTAAATAATTCATTTAACTATAACATCATTATGAAATCAGCAGAGAAGTTGGTGCTTCTCGAGTTGAAATGGCAGGTAGTAAATAATGGGCATACGTGCTGGAATAAAATCAGGTTTTTAGATTGTTTTAGTTTTTTCCCAAGGCATTGAGTCAATTGATTCAAGTGCAGAAAAGTGACAATTTTGATAGTTTTCCTTTGCTTAAACAGCACTTTCCAGACAGTGAAATGTATGACCTAATGACCTGTAAAGGTGTATATGCATACGACTATTACTGTTCTGGCGACAGTGAATGCACAGCCGAAGAATATGAATTAGCCAAGAGGGTCTGGGCTAATGGGAATTGTAAAAATGGGTGGGATTATTGTAGACTGTACTTGGCCAGTGACGTTTTAACTCTGTTAGATATTGTCTGCAAGAACACAGACCAAATCTATTCAGAGTTTGGACTAGATATATGATATTATTTTTCCACACCATATTTGTTGATGGACTTGATTTTAAAAATTATTAGGGAGGAAATAGGCTTAATAACTGATGTAGATCAACACCTTTTTGTAGAAAGATCATTGAGGGGTGGGTATGCTTTTTATGGGGATCGCGCTTTGAAAACCGATCCAAGCGGACAAAACAGCACCGGTGTAAAGTCAAATTCAGTGTTCTTGGACATTAACTCATTGTACGCCTTGGCAATGTCTCACTAC
Organism: Artemia sp. Qi Xiang Cuo; assembly: GCF_049724085.1. Lineage (NCBI taxonomy): Eukaryota > Metazoa > Arthropoda > Branchiopoda > Anostraca > Artemiidae > Artemia > Artemia sp. Qi Xiang Cuo. The sequence continues at coordinate 35,452,514 of NC_142803.1, read as the reverse complement.
TCTTTGCCGTGTGGGAACTATAAATGGCTTGAGATTCCCTGTGAGTTTCCCGACATTAAAACCGTCGAGGAAAATGGGCCACGAGGATGGTTCTTTGAAATTGATGGTCACATTCCATTGGCGCGTCATGATTCAGTCAGAGATTTTGTTTTTCCCTATATCAATCGACCAGTGACTAGGGACTCACTGTGTCCCCACAATCGATCATTGTTTTACAATATGAGGATGCACTGGATCTCCTAAGAGCAAAAACTTATGGCACGTCAGGACCCTAAAGAGAAAATGATTGTTCATCATGTTCTTTTGCATTGGAGAGTGAACAATGGTTTCAAGATCACCAAAATACATAGGGTCCTGCAATTCAGTCAAAAACTTTACTTAAAGACGTTTATCGACACCTTTGTTGATAAATGCTCTCGGGCAAACACTAAAGTAGAAAAGGAAATGTACAAACTCATTCTAAATTCAGCGTTTGGCAAAATGTGTGAAAGCGTACGGAACAGATCTCGTTGCGACGTCCTGACTGATCCTCAAGAGTGTGCACGAATTATTGCTGACCCCAATTTTACAACGTTCACGAGCATAGAGGCGAGCATGGTTCTTCTACACAGGAAAAAGAGAAATGTGGTACTGAACAAGAATATAGCAGGAGGTAGTTCAGTACTTGAAATTTCCAAAAAGCTCATGTTGTCATTTTTTTACAATGTGTGCAAGCTGCAATGGCCAAGGGAGGGGGAGGTTCAAGTTTACTATGGGGATACAGATTCTATGCTGTTAAAAGTAAAAACCGAGGATTTATTGGGAGATTTAGAAAATGGGGAACACATCAGCTCGTGGATGGATTTCACCAACTGGAATCCGTCCCTCTACCCCGAGTTGGTGAAACGTCAAGCTCCCAATCAGCTACTAATGTTAAAATCAGAGACGGGGAGTGATTTAATATCCGGGGGGTTTTCCCGGGTCCTAAAGTATATTGCGTGGAAACTCATAACAGGGATGTAAAGCAGGCGTGTAAAGGGGTACCTACACATTTTTTTAAGAACAATTTCAACATGAGTGTGTACAGAGACTGTGCAGAAAGTAGCCTAGTGCCGAGAGCACAAGTGCTTGCAATTCGCTCTCTACAGTATAAAAATTATAGTGTAAGAGTGGAAAAGAATGCAATATCATGTATATCCGACAAAGTCTTTGTACTCGAGAATGGTGTAAGTATACTACCCCATGGCCACTACCGTATTTCAGACCGGGTTGAATGCACAGACTATCGCAATCAACTTGGTCTGGATAAATTAACCTAAACTAAGCTTTCATAAATTAACCCAACCCTAACCCAACCAAACCTAACCCTTTCATGAATTAAATACTCTAACCTGTAGCAGCAGTGACGGCGACTATTGTATACATTTTTTCCGCCGGGGATGGGGGTTGGGAAGGTCCCGCTTGCGGCCAGCTTTCGGTTCGGGGTTCCCGGGGGGGGGGCCACCCGCGGCCGGCTTTCGGCCCCGCGGCTCCCCGGAGGGTAGAGGGTATTTAAATTCATAATTTTCAACTGTGCTATTGTTCAAGTTCATGTTTGTGGTTTTTCAAGTGTTTTACAAAAAGTGCTAATGTACAAAAAGTGATGTTGTACAAATAGTGTGTTCTTGCTGAACAAAAAGTGTTTTTTTATGACAATAAGTGTTGTACATATAGTGTCGTTGTTCTTTTTGAACAGAAGTGTTTTGATAATAAATGTTGTTCTTCATGTTTGAACAGAAGTGTTTTTTTTATAATAAATGTTGTTCATGTTTGAACAAGTGTTTTTATGTCAATAAATGTTATTCTTGTTGAACAAGTGTTTTTTATGTCGAATAAATGAATGAAATATTGTTTTTGTTGTTCTTGTACTAGATAGATCTAAGAAAAAATTACTACTTATTCATTGGACAAGTATGATTTACGGCTCGTTGTAGTCCGACTGTTGTCGACAGCAGCAGCAGCACTATGTATCAATTTAAAACACCATTCAGGTCATTTCTGTGTGGTCGACTGATACCAGCCCCACAAGAACACCGTGCTGCCATCTACAATTGATTCTAACGCCGACGGTACATGATTTATTCAAGGATTATCGATCGAGTCTAATGGGGTCAAGGTCAATTGATTTGTTGTTGTTTGTCTAGGTGTAATGACACCGGGGTGAAGTTTGCACATGCGCATTGACGGTGGGGAGAGATGTATTGATCTAGGGCATCCACCCTCTGAGGAGCAGCGGGGCCGAAAGCCGGCCGCGGGCGGGACCCCCCCACCCCCGGGAGAAAAAATGTATACAATAGTCGCCGTCACTGCTGCTACAGGTTAGAGTAGTTAATTTATGAAAGGTTAGGTTTGGGTTAGAGCATTTAATTTATGGAAGGTTAGGTTGGGTTAGAGCATTCAGGTTAATTTATCCAGACCAAGTTGATTGCGATAGTCTATGCATTCAACCCGGTCTGAAATACGGTAGTGGCCATGGGGCAGTACACTTACACCATTCTCGAGCCCAAAGACTTTGTCCGATATACATGAAATTGCATTCTTTTCCACTCTAACAGTATAATTTTTATACTGTATAGGGCGATTTGCAGACCCTTATGCTCTTAGCACTTAAATACTCTCTACACATTCTCTGTAAAAACTCATATTTAAATTGTTCTTTACAAATTATGTAGACATTCCTTTAGACGCCTGCTTTACATCCCTATTATGAGTTTCCATACATTAAACTTTGGGACCCGGGAACACCCCCTTGGATATCAAATCACTCCCCGTCTCTGATTTTAACATGAGTAGATGGTTGGGGGCCTGACATTTCACCAACTCGGGGTAGAGGGACGGATTCCAGTTGGTGAAATCCATCCGCGAGCTTATGTGTTCCCTATTTCATAAATCTCCCAATAAATCCCCGGTTTTTACTTTTAGCAGCAGAGAATCTGTATCCCCATAGTAACCTTGAACCTCCCCCTCCCTTGGCCATTGCACCTTGCACAATTTGTAAAAAAACGACAACATGAGCTTTTTTTCAAGTACTGAACTACCTCCTGCTATATTCTTGTTCAGTACCACATTTCTTTTTTTCCTTTGTAGAAGAACCATGCTTGTCTCTATGCTCGTGAAGGTTGTAAAATTTGGGTCAGCAATAAGTCGTACACACTCTTGAGGGTCAGTCCCGACGTCACAACGAGATCTGTTCCGTACGTTTTCACACATTTTGCCAAACGCTGAATTTAGAATGAGCTTGTTCACCATCGAGAATTTAACTTTTACTATTAATCCCAACAAAAGAAAATTAGTAAAGCGTAACTCAAGTTCAATAAAAGGACAAAACTAAACCGGTAAAATTGAAAAAACAAGATAATGTACCATTTAAAATGACAACTAAGCCAAAACTCAAGTCCACGACCAAAAATTTACTAAAATTGCACGCAAAAACAATTTAAATTTTCAATCATAGTTAATGTTGATTTTACAGCCACTACAACGAAAAAACACTACTGAAATATTCCAACTCTTGCATTTCACGAAAGAAATTTAAAATGAACTTTGAAAAATCAGGAGAATGTAACTGTGACAAGGTTAAAGCACAACAAAACACTACTGAAATATTCCAACTCTTGCATTTCAACGAAATAAATCCAAAATGAGCTTTGAAAAATCAAGAGAATGTAACTGTGACAAGGTAAAGCACAACAAGACACTATTGAAATATTCCAACTCTTGCATTTCAACGAAAGAAATTCAAAATGAGCTTTGAAAAACTAAGAGAATGTAACTGTGACAAGGTAAACCACGACAAAACACTACTGAAATATTCCAACTCTTGCATTTCACGAAAGAAATTCAAAATGAACTTTGAAAAATCAAAAGAATGTAGCTGTGACAAGGTAAAGCACAACAAAACACCACTGAAATATTCCAACTCTTGCATTTCAACGAAAGAAATCCAAAATGAACTTTGAAAAATCAAGAAAATGTAACTGTGACAAGGTAAAGCATAACAAGACACTACTGAAATATTCCAACTCTTGCATTTCATCGAAAGAAATTCAAAATAAACTTTGAAAAACTAAGAGAATGTAACTGTGATAAAGTAAACCACGACGAGACACTACTGAATTTAAGTTTGTTTCATCTCATTCGAAGACATGTAAAAAAAAAGTTGAAAAAATATATCATGGAAAAAAAAATCAAAAAAAAATGGGGAGGGGGGGCAAAAAGTTGGAGGGGGGCAACCTTCGAGTTTGGGGGTAAGGGACCTTTGGGGGGTTGATGTCTCTGCTGTTTAGGGTCGTTGGTGCCTATGATCCTTGATGGTTCATACTCACATACACCTTACTACTTTATTTGCAAGCATTTCTAAGGTTTGTTCTGAATTTCATTATTAAAATTCTTTTCTTGCCATCTAAATCTCTCTTAGTATCAACTATTTAGTATACTATAACGTTAAACTCTATTTTGAATTGACAACACTGTCCAAACATCACTTGTTTATTATACAGTACACAATCAACCCATCGCCCCCAAAAAATATTTTATTCAGAGATTTCATGTTAAAAAATTATCCAATCACTAATTAGAATCAATCACACTCTTAGTATTCAAAACATTAATTAGTATAGTTCATAGTGTCCAATTTCCGAATTCCATTTCCATTTTTGCAAAAAATGTGGATCATAACAATTCCTAAATACGCAATTTGACAATCCATAGTTTTCAATAAAAAAAAAAACCCAGCGGTGAATCCCCGCTCGTAAGTGCTAATCGCCTTAACCCTTTTTCTCCATCGTCAAGTACATGCTCCAAAAAATATTTTATTCAGAGATTTCATGTTAAAAAATTATCCAATCACTAATTACCCCTTTTTTGCAAATGCCAATCAATGAATTCCGATTGTAAAAGCGTGTTTAATCACGTTGCATAAGTACATGCTCTGAAAAGGTGCCAGGGAACGTAATCTCCCCAAACACGTCAAACTGTGATATCAATAGCAATAACCAGCCTGGTAATCTACCTTGGAAACCTGTCTTTGAAAAGGTGTAGAGCATCCATATAAATGTTTTCCTAGGGCATCCATGGAAATGGAAGGCCATGTGAGAGGATACTCACTCTCTTTGAAAAGGTGTAGAGCTTCTATAGAAATGTTTTCCTATAGCTTCTATAGAATAGCATGGTAATTCCTATAGCTTCTATAGAAGTATAAGGCCATGTGAGAGGATACTCACTCTCTTTGAAAAGGTGTAGAGCTTCTATAGAAATGTTTTCCTATAGCTTCTATAGAATAGCATGGTAATTCGTATAGCTTCTATAGAAATGGTACTTAGCACTCTACTTGTATTTATCTAGCTGTCACTTTGAAAAATATTTAACTTTTTACAGTTATGAAGTATAAAGGTGTCAAATATAATGCTTTTGGTATTCAAAATTAAATAAAAAATTTTAATTAAAAATTTTTATTCGTTTTTTTTTATCTTGGTTTCAATGTTTTACTTTAAACAAACTACTTTGATAATGCGTAACTTCTTATAAACACTGGGTCTAAAGGCATTAAGTTAGGCACTGAGTTAGGCACTTTTGTCGATATTGTTGAAAAAAAACATCCGTCCAACGCTCCGGCATTGCTCAACAGAACTGAATGCTGAAAGTTCATATCATAGTTTATGTAAATAGGCTATTGTTTTGTGTATTTTTTTTTATTACTTAATTTTTTAATTTTTATATACTTTTACTTTAATTGAAATACTTTTTCCATTGCCTTTAGAAAATTGTTTGTCTCTAAGCTTCATTAAATAAAGAAAAAAGCAAGTTTTTTTTTCAACTTAAAATAAGGAGCAACATTAAAACTTAAAAAGAAACAAAAATTATTACGTATATGACAGGGGTTGCCCCCTCCTCAACACCTCGCTCTTCACGCTACAATTTTTCGGCACTTTAAAAAAAGTTACTTATTGTTCTAGTTAAACGACCCTTGTGTTTTATGAGTCGCTTTTAAAGAATTGGGACAAAATTTAAACTTAGCGTAAAGAACGAGATGCTGAAAAGGGGGCAACCCCCCTCCTATACGTTATAATTTGTGTTCGTTTTAACTTTTGATGTTGTTCCTTACTTTTAGTTTAAAAAAATTGTTTTTTTTTTTATTTCTGATCGTCCTTTAAATAACGCCAGGATACCTGGCTCCACCTTCAAAGGAAAATTCCCCTCCGCATAGAAATAACCTCTGGGCAATTCAATCCTGGCAAAAATTTACACCGGACAATTACCCTTAACATTTCTGCACATAACATGAATTTGACAAAGAGAAAGCAAGACATATTAATAAATATAATTTAGAGATTTTGAAAAACCCCCCCATTTTAAAATTTAAGCTAAAAAGTCCACCCCCGGGAGCTATTCTCTTCATTGTAAATTCTTCCAGCGGAAAATTCGTCCTCCCCTCCCCAACCGAAAAAAGTATGTATATTTCCCAGTAATAAATAAAACAAAGGGCAAATTTTATAACTTAAAACTTTCTCCAGGGGCTGTAGGGGGTCATTTTATCTCCAAAGAAAAAGTTATTTGGCCTCTCAACTATGCTGAACAAAAAAGCCATCTCAAATTTTTGATCAGACGATTTGGAAAAAAAAAGTGGCGTGGGAGGGGGCCTAGTTACCCTCCAATTTTTTTGGTCGCTTAAAAAAGGAACTAGATCTTTTGATATCCGTTAGAATAAGCCCTTTCCCGACGCTCTAGGCCCACTGGGTCGATACAATCACCCCCTGGAAAAAGAAAACAACAAAAAACAAATAAACACGCATCCGTGATTTTTCTTCTGGTAAAAGTTCCAAAATTCCACATTTGTGCAGATATGAGCTTGAAACATCTACAGTAGGGTCCTTTGATACGTCGAATCTGATGGTGTCATTTTCATAAACATTATATAACTTCAAGGGCTTTCCCCCTTCTTCCGAAAATCAGACACATTTTCCCCGGGTCGTAGCCTTTGATGGGTAAAATTAAACTTAATGAAACTTATATATTTGGAATCAGCATAATAAGCCAATTCTTTTTATATATCTTTTGGTATAAAAATTCCGTTTTTTAGAGTTTTGGTTACTATTGAGCCCGGTCGCTCTTTACTTACAGTTCGTTACCACGAACTGTTCCATTACCCATCAAAATTCAAACAGAGGTTATTGAAATATTGATCTTTTTTCGGCGTACCAAAAGCATTGTGTTCATAAAACTTTACAGTTTCATGATATGTAACTAAACAAATAGAAAAGGTTTTTAAAATAAAGTAAGGAGCAAGTTTAAAACTTAAAACATATTTAAACTACTCTGTATATAAGGAGGATTACCCCCTTCTCGGCATCTTGCTCATTAAAAAAAAGTTTTTAGTGCTTTGAATTTTTTTTTCCAATTGCAAGTTTTCTTTAAAAATTTGGAAAAAAGCCAAACTTCACAGTAAAGAGCTAAGGAGAAGACAGACCCCTTCATACAAAGAATAGCCTGTTCAAATAGGTTTCAAATCTGTTCCTTGCTTTCAGTTGAAAGCAAAAAACGTGCTTTCAGTTGAAAGCTCTTTTTTCAACTGAAAGCAAAACACTTTTTGCTTGAAAAAAGCAGAAAGCTTTTTTCAACTGGGTCTGATTGTTTTCCAAATCATTCCCAGGCCTAACCAATATATAATTTGAGGTACCGACCCCTTAAACCTCTGGTCAATTGCTTTTAAAATGTGTAAATCAGTAGTTGTGCGTTTTAATTTGCAATTTCAATTTTGGATAAAATTTGAGTATACTTAAGAAATTGGCGATGAAAAGTAATTTTGGTGAAAAGTCCTGGCCAATATTACTACTAAAGAATTTTGGTTGAATGAAAAGGAGGATTATTGTTTATATGGACGGATGGAAATTCTGTGAGACTTTTAATCTTCTACATAACTGAAGCCAACACAACCTCTACAATAGGATTTTCTTATCGATAAATACATTACATATATATTTCTTAAATACATTGAAGTACCTTATATAAATAGAAAAAGAAAAATATTACAATTTAAAATTGCTGAAAACTAAGTTTCTAGCATTATTTGTCACCCCAAAGAAATTTCATGGCGGGGCTGATGATGACCTGCCTTGCCTTTTCCACCTCTATGCTGGTAGATATGGGAATGTAATATATTAGTTGTACAGAGAAACATTTTAATTAATTCCTTCTCGCCCTTTCCTCTTTCAACATTTATTTGAAGTAATGAAACTCAGAGAGGAGAGAAAGTAACAAAATGAAAAATAAAATCAAAAAGGGTGAAAAAACGAGGATTTTGTCAGCCAGTGGTGAAACCATGAAGATGAAAATATAAGCAAATATTTTGACAAGGACCTCCGTCAAGTCGTCCTCAGTGCTAAAAAAAAAAAAAAAAAAAAAAAAAAAAAAAAAAAATTATTTGAAGCCTCATGACGAGTAAGCAGTTTGTCGATTAAAATATACTTTTGTAGGAATCTACCAACCCCCACCTAAACAATGACTCATCCCCCCTCAATATAGCTGATATCCAATTACAGGTCACCAAACGTAGCTTAATTTCATTACAGATAAAGAAAATCAACTTGGTTAAATCCAGTTCTACCACCGTGTGGCATTTCTTCTTTTCCAACTGGGAAGCCTAAAATACAGTTATTGATACTTTTAAATCAATAAGCTTCTCAAGATTTTAAATTGATTGCAAATTCGTCCTCTTTGGGGTAAAGTCGTAGTTTGGCACGCTAAACGACCTAAACTGTCACCCAACCACCACTGCTATTTTGGTGTCTGGCCCCCTGGAAAATTTTCTGCCGGCACTCTCTGATGGGGGAGGGTCAATTTCATGGTAAATTTGCAGTGGGCTATATATTGTAGCTACGATGAAAGTGAAAACATTATTTGATGCTTTTTTTATACTCTTTCATTATTCATATAAAATACCTTCGGGGCCCCTTTAAGGGCTTAAGATGCAATTAGCCCAGAAGCGATTATTGAATTATGAAACAGCATAATAAATGCATCAATTGACGTTTTCACTTTCATCTTAGCTAAATTATAAGGCCCACTGCAAATTTATCAAACCAGTCATTGATAACTGGTTCAAAAAACTTTAAAATAAAGGCTTTTGAAAGGCTAAAAATATATTGTTCGAATAAAATCTTATGTAAAAGTCAGTTTGTGTTTTATTTGCCCTTGTAAATCCGTCTCTTCAGATACGGCCAGTGGATAGTCTTACTAGACTAATTGACTCAGCTTTATAATAGCCTATTGTCGGGAAATAGCGCAAGATGTTCCTTTAGGTTTATAGGATGAGAATATTTGCACAACATTAAAAAATAGTACCTGTTTGTTCTCCTGGGAAGTCATCTTTGTCAATTGTGCCATTTTCAAAATCTTCCAGAATTGCCTAGAGTCTCTTATATCTCATAGGGCTGAGAACGTGACGGAGAAAATAAAACACATTTTTCCCTATGTTCTCCAACAATCGGAAATGTGCGCCTCAGAAAATATCGACCACTGTATTTTTACAACTTCTTTTTCTTCAAAGAAAACCGGTTTTGATCACAGATGCCTGCCTGCGTCATAACGTTATAAATGAGTTTGGTGTGATTGTATTGCTTTTGGATTTCTGATGAGAAAACTTTAAGCAGGCCTTATCTGTGAAAAAGCTGTGATACAATTAGTAATTCATTATATAATACACGTATTATGCTGACTGGTTGAAAAGAGTCAATATGGTTTTCTTAGGATTAATAATCTCAACTTTCTTAACCTGTCTAGTAAGTAGCCTAGGCTAGATTAAACATTTAGGCCCATGTTTTAAATGCCGGCTAGTCTAAGCCTAGTCAATTGTGTAGATACGTTATTTTAAATCTATAAAAAAAAAACGGTAAATCGTTCCTTTACTCGATTAATTCGCTAGCTAGTAAGAGAAACATAGGCCTACCACTCGGTTCGCCTTTTAACGCTGTTTCCAAATATACTAGCCTAATCGTTAGCCCTTGCAAACACGTCTCGGCTCATCCCCGCTCTAGTCTTTAATCGGGGTGATAGCCCAAGACCTTGTTTCGCGAACTGGAAAGTGAAACCCGGTTAGCTTTCCATTGTTTGTTTATATCATGGGTCAGCAACCTGAGGACCGCATGCGGCCCACGAGGCGTCTTAGTGCGGCCCGCAAGATCCTCACCGCTAACGCACCTGACGGACCATATTACACACCATATCAACACACAACGGAGTGAAAAGGGGGACCATTTAGCATTCTGCTCTCTAGAAGCTAGAATTCTTGGAAAAATCCGTAAACACTTTCTATCATGGGCGCCCAGAAGCTGAATTCCAGGGGGGGCAAACCTCGTCTAATTGGCACTTATAATGCTATATATTAGAAATCTCAGAACAAAAATATAAAAATAAAGCAGCATCATTCAGCCAGGAGGGGTGGGCGCCCCCCCCCCTTATGGGCGCCCATGCCTTTAATCATAGTAAGTTTGATGTTCACCCATCCAGACCAGTTATTTTGGTGTGTTACAATTTTTTTTTCTGAGTAAATTTACCTTTTTTGGAAATAACCCCCCCCCCAAAAAAAAAAAAAATTGGCCGTTAGACTTTCTTTGTTTATTATTTTTCAGCTCAGTAAAATTTAGTGTTTGTGGTACCAAATGAAATCCAAATTATCTAGTCAAGTTATGTGGCCATCTTGTGGCAAAATATTCAGAAGAAGAAAAAACAATGCTTGATTCTGAAGATGGGTGTCACCTGGAACAATGGTAGTGGGCCAGATAAAAAATATTGCAAACTGGGACATATCCCAGTTTGTACCAGATGACACCCATCTACAAAATCGAAGGTAATTTTTTCGTCTAAAAGTAATTTTTCACCAAAACGGTTTAAGTACATTGAGGTTTTCAAGGAGCATAGATACAATGTCTCAGGAACAGAATAAGGTATTAAGTATCAATCTTCAAGGAAAATAGAGGGAGTCTAAAACTAAGCCAAAAGGTACAATACATATCCAGATTGTGAAAAAGGTGTTTGTGCAATATCCAAGGAAAAAAGGGGGTACGCTGGAACTTTCTGAGCATATTAGTGGGGGTGTTGAAGTAAATCAAAAGACATGTCCATCCAAGTTTGCAATAAGGGCATATTACAACATCTTAGGAACAGATAAACGTATTAAGTTGATATTTCAGGACCTGTTGAGGGGTATTTATAACTAAATATGGATGTTAAAATGGCCTATCTGCAATATATCTGGGATGGCTAAGGCATTAAGGTGAAACTAGTAGGTGATATTGCATTGTATATTTAACAAAATCAAAATGCACCCTATGCATACAAGTTATCAAAAAGGCATATGAACAATATATGAGGAACAGCTAAAAGCAATAAATTGAACCTTTTAGGGCTACTACAACTAATACTTATGCAATTAGTACTACTGCTATTGTGACTTTTTCAAGCTGTGACTGTGACTGATTGCGACTGAAACCCCAACTACTTGTAACTATAATTGTCAGTGCATGTGACTTTGTCTGCATCAACTATTTTGCTATAGCAAACAACAAAACAATCACTCAGAACTGGAGCAATACTAAAGATGCAGGGATAAACTGGGTGGTAGGTACCGTAAAAACCAATAGGTATGCATAGTCCTATATTTTATTTCTTATTTTTGGACACCCCTGACGGCTTCTAAAAAAGAAAGATCGCTGATGAAAGAGGGATTTTTAACGAAGCATTGACAAATTTATATTTTTTTATGGAAGTTAAAGAAAAACCTTTGTGATTAATCTGTCAAAAGAGCGTTTCCCTAGTAAAGGAATACAACTTGAAGCGACATTACGATACTGAGTACAAAACTAAAATTGACTGTCTTGGAGGTGAATCTCGAAAAAAAAATCATTAAAATCAAATCGTCACACAAAAATCAGCAGAAAATCTTTAATGCTGATAAAAGCAAATCAGCTGCACGTGCCAGCTACAAGGCGGCAGTAGTAATAGCAAAGCATGGTAGCCCATTTACTGACAGCGAAGTTGTCAAAGAGTGTCTTAACTATCGTGGAGGAAGTATGCCCAGAAGGAAAAATGTTTTTGAAAACATTAATCCCTCTGCTAGAACTTTCACTCGCCGCATCGAAGACATAAGTACTAACTTGTGTGAACAACTTAAGGATGAAGCGCAGTCTTTTACGTACTTCTCTCTTGCGATGGACGAAAGTATGGACGTGTGGGATACGGCACAATTCCTAATATTTGTACGAGGGATCGACGCAAACTTTCATGAATCCGAGGAGCTATTTAAAATATGCGGTCTTAATGGAACTAAAGAGGGGGAGGATTTATTTCATCATTTGGAACAAGATCTGGTTCCATGCGGCTTGAGCTGGGATAAATTAATAAACATCCCCACAGACGGCGGAAAAAACATGAGCGGTCATAATAAAAGTGTCGTTGGAAGAGCCAACAACAAAGTTCTAGAGTCTGGACCTGAAGTTCCATATACATTTCACTGTATTGTCCATCAAGAAGCATTGTGTTAAAAGGTTTTATCGGAAAGAGAAATAATTGATACCGTTATATCTGCTATTAATTTTGGTGACGTGAATATGATGGCGTGATGTATTGCTGTGAAATAAGATGGCTAAGCCGAGGAGCAGTACTTCAACGATTTTTTTAATTAACGAAAGAAATTTGTAACTTCATAGAGATAAAAGGAAATGTAATACCCGAACTTTACAACAACCAGTGGGTTGTAGATCTTGGGTTTTTAACTGATTTGACTTCAGAACTGAATCTACTCAATACGTTTTTACAAGCAAATAATAGATTTTGCCAGATGTATTCAGATGTTAAGGCATTTGAAATGAACATGACATTCGATGAAAGAAAGCTCGATCATTTTTCAAATTGCAAGGAAGCAATAGAAGAGGCTGGTATAAATTTTTTTTTGGCAAAATAACAAAATGAAAAATGCATTAATACATACAGGTTCAAGTCGAGTTTGAAAACCGGTTTGCTGATTTCGGAAAGATCTAACGTAAGATGGATATTTTCGAAACCCCCCTTCGCACTGGAAGTGATTTTCAAATCAACGCGATAGATTTGCAAAGTGATACCACTCTTAAAAAAAGCTTTTAAGGACAAAACAAACTTGGTGGATTTCGATAGAAGTTTGCCCTCTGAAAGCTGCTAGGATTTAAGAATTTTGGCTCATCAAATAATTACTATGTTTGGTATTGCATATATTTGTGAGGAAAATTTTTGAATTTTGAATTATCGAAAAAACAAAAACTGTGCTCGGTTATGCATTTGAACGCAATACTACGCGTATCTACTACAAAAATGCAAGCTAATGTAAAAAAATTGTAGCAATGTAAAAAATGCAAGCTAATGTATATACATATTGTAGATATAGTTTATCATTGTGGTATACCTACAATATTACATTACAGTGTAATGACATGTGACCTAAATGCGGCACGCGTAATATCCCCACGCAAAATTTTGGCCCTTTTACAACAAAAGGTTGCCGACCCATGACTTATATTATTCGCGACTAGCAGAAAGCTGCCAGACTATTATTCGAGAGAAGGCGAAAATTGGCTAGAACTAGAAAGCGAGTTCAGTCAGCTACTGGAAAGTGTTTCTAGCTAGGGTTTTTGGCGCTAAATCCAAATTATTGTGCTCATGACTTTAAATAAAGCTTCCAATTCTGACTTTTTTCTTAATGCTATTATCAATTAATTTATGAAATTATTACTATTTTGAAAACCTTGTAAGATAGCCTAATAAATGATACCAATTATTAATGCCGGCTTGTATACACAAATCGATTATGACAGTGGAAGCGTGGTCAATTTTTAAATAACTTGCTTTATCACTCGTTATTGACAACTAACCGGTTTAATTTTCAATAGCCTGTCGTATAAACCAGCTTCGCTTTAAATAGCTTTTCGCGACTGACACTTTTTTTCAGGATTGCCACCACATGAAGGAAAGAACCCTAGATTCTTGAAAGAAAAAAATCCTAAGTAAAAAAAAAGTCCCTAGATTCTTGAAAAAAACACTAAATCCGCACAAAAATAACTAAAATTAAAATTTAGCTGCTTCAACGGGCAACATGCTTTTGTCTTTTGAAACCGCCGGTGTCCGTTGCTTTTTGGCTTTTATCGAAAGGATTAATTTTTTTTCATCATGTTCAACACAGAGGTACCAGTGAAGGAGCAGTGCGACCCTCCCCCCCATCCACCGCAGGTTCTGAAAAATTCCCTTATTTTGTTGTTTATATATTTCTATAGAAAAAAATCCCCCGAATTATGAAAAAATCGTCAAACCACCCTATGCATTTTCCTTAACTGGCATCCTTGGCTTATCCCGCCGATCTTGTGAATCATGAGTAGAGAAGCCTTATTGACTCCGATCCCTCACCCCTGCTGCCAAATACAACTTTTTTTACATAATTTATGTCTGTTTGTTGTCAGTGAGAATGAAAAAACAGGAATTTTCTCACCTTGATGGATGTTTTCTTGGATGGTTATGTGTGTTGGTCAATTTATTTTATTTTTTTCATTGATTTAAAAATTAATTTATGTCTGTTTTATGGTTTTCGTCAGTGAAAATTTGAAAAACAGTATTTTTCTCAATTGAAAAAACAGGAATTTTCTCACATTGATGGATGTTTTCTTGGATGGTTATGTGTGTTGGTCAATTTATTTGATGTTTTTCATGGATGTCAACATCGATTTATGTCTGTTTTATGGTTTTTGTCAGTGAGAATGGAAAAACAGGAACTTTCTCACTTGAAAAAACAGGAATTTTGTCACATTTATGGATGTTTCTTGGATGGTTATGTGTGTTGGTCAATTTATTTGATGTTTTTCATGGATGTCAACAGTAATTTATGTCTGTTTTATGGTTTTTGTCAGTGAGAATGAAAAAACAGTAATTTTGTCACATTTATGGATGTTTCTTGGATGGTTATGTGTGTTGGTCAATTTATTTGATGTTTTTCATGGATGTCAACAGTAATTTATGTTTGTTTTATGGTGTTTGTCAGTGAGAATGGAAAAACAGTATTTTTCTCACTTTGATCGATTATTGAGTCTAATGAGGACAGGGTCAACGACACTTCCTTCAAGATCTTGTTGATGTTTTGGCCATGTGCATAGAGTCATTAGGGAGAACAAGTGGTTAATTAAAACGATTGGGAATTTGGAACACCTGTGCTGTCAGTCATTAATCAAATTGGTTCCGGACAAAGTTTAATAATGTCTGACAGGTACTGTCAATCATTAATCAAATTGTTTCCAGGCGAAGTTTAATAATGTCTGACAGGTGATGTCAAGATTGATTGATATATCACGAAATGGGAATTAATTTGTTGTTTCTAAGGGGAATTATTGATTCAAGAAAGGGGAATTAATTTGTTGTTTCTAAGGAGAAGGTGGGGAAGAGATATATTGATTGAGTAATCGAAGGGAGAGAATTCCCGAGAAGTTGATTACATAATCGGTAGAACCCTATCAGGAGCTCGTTACGGGAATCCATGTGCATAGAATGACGTAATCGACTAAGACAATTGGATTTCTGAGAAATTGATTACATAATCGGTAGAACCCTATCAGGAGGTCCTGACGGGAACAAGTTCCTTTCTTAATGTCCATCCTAAACCCATTTTTCAACTTGAAGTACTTATCTTTTTCACCCACAACTATACTTTACAGCTTTTTGGTTACCTCAACACCAAGAAATACTTTTAAAAGACCATTCCAGAGCAAGTTACTTTCTTAATGATCATACTAAACCCATTTTCCAACTTAAGTACTTATCTTTTTCATCCACAACTATACTTTACATCTTTTTGGATACCTAATAAAATATTTTGTCTTATCTTAGTCCACGTCATTTCTAGGCTCATAAATTATGTTCCCCCCTAAAACCATATACATACTGGAAGTTCTTATCTTTTTCATCCAAAACTATAAATTAACGATTTTATGTTACATCTTCGCAAAAAAATACTTATCAGTGACACTTTTTGTTCAATATTCGGTCTTATAGTCCCTCATAAACTTTTTTTTCAAAATGAAGAGCTTATCTTTTTCATTTTAAACTATAGGGTAAAGCCTTTTGGATAACTCAACACCAAGAAATTCTTTTCATAGACCATTACAGAGATAGTTACTTTCTTAATGTCACTTCTAAACCCGTTTTCCAACTTGAAGTACTTATCTTTTTCACCCACAACTATACTTTACAGCTTTTTGGATACCTCAACACCAAGAAATACTTTTCAAAGACCATTTCAGAGCAAGTTACCTATACTAAGTCCCTCCTAAGCCCCTGTTTCAATTTGCAGTGCACTCCTAATACATCCACAACTTGTATTTATAGCCTTTAGTTCACCTCAAAACCTAAAAATTGTATTTAAAGACAATATCTGAGATAATTCCATTCGTATTAACACTTCTAAAAATTTTTTTCACCTTAAAGTACGTACCTTTTTAACCCACAACAATACATTACAGCTTTTTGGATACCTCAACAACAAGAAATACGTTTCAAAGACCATTCCAGAGCAAGTTACTTTCTTAATGTCCCTCCTAAACCCATTTTCCAACTTGAAGTACTTATCTTTTCACCCACAACTATACTTTACTGCTTTTTTGATACCTCAACACCAAGAAATACTTTTCAATGACCATTTCAGAGCAAGTTAATTTCATAATGTCCATCCAAAACCATTTTACAACTTGAAGTACTTATTTTTTTCACCCACAGCGATAATTTACAGCTCTTTGGATACCTCAACACCAAGAAATACTCTTCAAAGACCATTTCAGACCAAGTTACTTTCTTAATGTCCCTCCTAAACCCATTTTTCAGCTTGAAGTACTTATCTTTTTCATCCCGCAACTATACTTTACAGCTTTTTGGATACCTCAACACCAAGAAATAGAAAGTAACTTGCTCTGGAATGGTCTTTGAAAAGTATTTCTTGGTGTTGAGGTATCCAAAAAGCTGTAAAGTATATGTAGGGGTGTAAAAGATAAGTACTTCAAGTTGTAAAATGGGTTTAGGAGGGACATTAATAGAGTAACTTTCTCTGGAATGTAATTTGAAAAGTATTTCTTAGTGTTGAGGTATCAAAAAATATGTAATGTATAGTAATGGGTGAAAAAGATGAGTTCTTAAAGTTAGAAACTAGGCTTAAGAGGTATATCAAGAAAGTAACTTTCTCTGAGCTGGAGTTTGTACAGTATTTCTTGGCTTTTAGGTATCCAAAAAGAAGTAAAGTATTCTTTTGGGTGAAAAAGATAAGTACTTCAAGTTTGAAAATGGGTTTAGGAGGGACATTAAGAAAGTAAGTTGCTCTAGAATGGTCTTTGAAAAGTATTTCTAGGTGTTGAGGTATCAAAAAAGCTGTAAAGTATTGTTGTGGGTGTAAAAGATTAGTACTTCAAGTTGGAAAATGGGTTTAGGAGGGACATTACGAAAGTAACTTTCTCTGAATTGGTCTTTGAAAAGTATTTCTTGGAGTTGAGGTGTCCAAAAAGCTGTAAAGTATAGTTGTGAGTGAAAAAGATAAGTACTTCAAGTTGGAAAATGGGTTTAGGAGGGACATTAAGAATGTAACTTGCTCTGAAATAGTCTTTGAAAAGTATTTCTTGATGTTGAGGTATCCAAAAAGCTGTAAAGTATAGTTGTGGGTGAAAAAGATAAGTACTTCAAGTTGTAAAACAGGTTTAGGAGGGACATTAAGAAAGTATCTTGCACTGAAATGGTCTTTGAAAAGTATTTCTTGGTGTTGAGGTATCCGAAAAGCTGTAAAGTATAGTTGTGAATGAAAAAGATAAGTACTTCAAGTTGGAAAAAGGGTTTAGGAGGGACATTAAGAAAGTAACTTGCTCTGAAATGGTCTTTGAAAAGTATTTCTTGGTGTTGAGGTATCCAAAAAGCTGTAAAGTATAGTTGTGGGTGAAAAAGATAAGTACTTCAAGTTGGAAAATGGGTTTAGCAGGGACATTAAGAAAGTAACTTGCCCTGAAATGTTCTTTGAAAAGTATTTTTCGGTGTTGAGGTATACAAAAAGCTGTAAAATATAGTTGCGGGTAAAAAGATAAGTACTTCAAGTTGGAAAATGGGTTTAGAATGGACATTAAGAAAGTAACTTGCTCTGAAATGGTATTTGAAAAGTATTTCTTGGTGTTGAGGTATCCAAAAAGCTGTAAAGTATAGTTGTGGGTGAAAAAGATAAGTACTTCAAGTTGAAAAATGGGTTTAGGAGGGACATTAAGAAAGGAACTTGTTCCCGTCAGGACCTCCTGATAGGGTTCTACCGATTATGTAATCAATTTCTCAGAAATCCAATTGTCTTAGTCGATTACGTCATTCTATGCACATAAATGGATTCCCGTAACGAGCTCCTGATAGGGTTCTACCGATTATGTAATCAATTTCTTGGGGATTCTCTCCCTTCGATTACGCAATCAATATATCTCTTCCCCACCTTCCCCTTAGAAACAAGAAATTAATTCCCCTTTCTTGAATCAATAATTCCCCTTAGAAACAACAAATTAATTCCCATTTCGTGATATATCAATCAATCTTGACATCACCCGTCAGACATTATTAAACTTCGCCTGGAAACAATTTGATTAATGATTGACAGTACCTGTCAGACATTATTAAACTTTGTCCGGAAACAATTTGATTAATGACTGACAGCACAGGTGTTCCGAATTCCCAACCGTTTGAATTAACCACTTGTTCTCCCTAATGACTCCATGCACATGGCCAAAACAACAACAAGATCTTGAAGGAAGTGTCGTTGACTCTGTCTTCATTAGACTCAATAATCGATCAATTTGAGAAAAATACTGTTTTTCCATTCTCACTGACAAAAACCATAAAACAAACATAAATTACTGTTGACATCCATGAAAAACATCAAATAAATTGACCAACACACATAACCATCCATGAAACATCCATAAATGTGACAAAATTCCTTTTTTTTCATTTTCACTGACAAAAAACATAAAACAAACATAAATTACTGTTGACATCCATGAAAAACATCAAATAAATTGACCAACACACATAACCATCCAAGAAACATCCATAAATGTGACAAAATTCCTGTTTTTTCAAGTGAGAAAGTTCCTGTTTTTCCATTCTCACTGACAAAAACCATAAAACAGACATAAATCGATGTTGACATCCATTAAAAACATAAAATAAATTGAACAACAAAGATAACCATAAATGAAACATCCATCAAAGTGACAAAATTCTTGTTTTTTCAAGTGAGAAAAATACTGGTTTTCCATTCTCACTGACAAAAACCATAAAACAGACATAAATTGCTGTTGACATCCATGAAAAACATCAAATAAATTGACCAACACACATAACCATCCAAGAAAACATCCATCAAAGTGAGAAAATTCCTGTTTTTTCATTCTCACTGACAACAAACAGACATAAATTATGTAAAAAAAAGTTGTAGGTGGCAGCAGGGGTGAGGGATCGGAGTCAATAAGGCATCTCTACTATTATGACTAGTGGTGATCTAACCAATATGTTTACTTTTTCTTTTTAGAGTTTTTTTCTTTGTCCATTTGAAATCCCCCAAAATCAGAAATCATTTTCTTTTTATGCTAGTTGAGCTAGTTTAATTTCTGGGGTGCCTGCTAGTATATGAAAAATATTGGTACTCTTTAAGAATCCGGTAAACACATGAGAAAGACCGCATCGAAATCTCAAAGATGCTTTATGAAAAACAGGTTTTCGCTGCCTAGTGAGGTATTGCTCACTCCGTGACAAAGATTTAAACTTTAGTTTTTTGAGGTTGAAGGGGCAAAAAAAGGTACCTAGGTTAGGTTACATATTTAATATATGATGTTTTATTCCCCCTCCCCCACTAATGTGCAAATATATAGCCCAAATTTGTTGCTCAACTATTATATTTTCATCCGCTTTATTTCATAAGCATTAGCGAAACTTCACTTCTCGCGTGTTTACCAGATTTTTAACAAGTACGAAAATATTCTTTAGAGTAGGCCTATTTTCATTGAAAAATGATAATTCCCTCCCTTCCCCCTAGATTTTGAAAATGCATTTGGCAAACCTCCAACTGAATTTCATGAATGGATGCCATTAGTAGAGAGGGAGGTGCTACTCCCACGGGGCACCCCTGCTGCCACCTACAACTTTTTTACATAGTTTAATGGGACAGGGTCAATGACCTCTTTCTCCACGGTCTCTTTCTCCAGATGTGTTTTGGCTAGCTCTCAGCGAATGTTATGCTCCTGGAAAAAGTATTTGTTGTTGTTGTTGTTTTGGGCAAGCTCCCAGCGAATGTCAAGGGAGAACACGTGGTTAATCAAAGTGGGACATCTGTGCTGTCAGTCATTAATCAAATTGTTTCCGGGCAGGGTTTAATAGTGTCTGACAGATGACGTCAAGTTAATTAATGTCTTTGGAGTTCTACCAAGAGAATGTTTCCGAGGCAAAGTTTAGATCACACATGACAGATGATGTCATGATTGATTGATTGACATGAAAGGGGAATTAATTTGTTGTTTCTAAAGAGAATTGATTTGACACGAAAGGGAATTAATTTGTTGTTTCTAAAGAGAACTGTCTCCGAGCGAATGTTTCGATCTTAGCAATGAAGAGATTGATTCACGAAAGGGTTTCCAAATAATTTGAAATATGTCAGCGCAGAGATGCCAAACAAAAGGAACACGCTGAAATTACGTTTAGGGATTATTTGGGCGAAGCCGTTTTAGCCATTTTATGGAATTATTTCGGCGAAACAGTTAGAGACATTTTAAAGGACGATTTTAGAAGAGAATTTAAGGGTGAAACTCTGTGGTCGCTATAATACACAAGTTGTATTTTAACAGTGTCGTGAGGTCCCCTACCCCAACCCCATAGGGTTCCAATCCCCCCACCCCCACCCCGAAGGAAGCCCCCGGTACTCAAAGGTCCCCCAAGCTCCCAAAAGACCACCAGGCTCCCAAAGGGCCCCCGGACCCTCAAATGCCCTCCCCCGATCCCCAAAGGTCCACCGGGCTCCCAAAGGACCAATCGGCCCTCAAGTGCCCCCAGACCTCCAAAGGTCCTCCCCAGACCCCCAAAGGCCCTTCCCCGGTCCTCAAAGGTCCCCCAGGCTCCCAAAGGGCCCCCGGATCCCCAATGTTGTGTTATGTTATGTTATGTTGTTATGCTATGTTATGTTATGCTATGTTATGCTATGCTATGTTATGTTATGTTATGTTATGTTATGTTATGTTATGCTATACTATGTTATGTTATGTTATGTTATGCTATGCTATACTATGTTATGTTATGCTATGTTATGTTATGCTATGTTATGTTATGTTATGTTATACCCTTCAAAAGACATTTCAGAGCAAGTTCCCTTTTTAATGTCACTTCTAAACTCATTTCCAAACCTCAAAGAGTCCCCTCCCCATTTCGTAAATATTTTTTTGAATCTTTTAAAATGATATTTTTTTAAACATTTTAACGCATCCTAAAATTACATGAAGTATGCTTACGCCTCAACCAATCGTTCTCTGTGCTTGTTAATAGACACGACGCGGCTTTACCACTGGTACTCTATGGCAGGTTATCGACACTACCTAGTTTATTGCATGCATTAAATCAGTATTTTTTACGCAGTGGAAGGATAAACACACAACTCATATCTGTAAAAAAGTGAAGATGAATTATTCGACAAAAGTATGTGCACATGAAAAAATCATCGTCGTTTTGAATGCAGACAAGGAGAAATACCTGAACTATGAAACGAGTGCAAGTGGTAACACTATTGGAAATGTATGCATGCGTTGTCATGACAGTGAGAAGTTAGATTTCTTTGGAGTACCCAAGAATTTCAATCGTGTAAACGGTGGATATGCAAGAGTAACATTACCAGAGAAATTAGTGCTCAAAGAGAATGCAAACTTAAAAATAATTGTCGGTGATCGGGGACAACTCCTTGCTACGGCTTCTGGTAACACATTACCTGTTGATACATCCTATAATCATCTTTCCGGTATTAGCATTTTAAAGAGAACAAGAAGAAGACAAGCATACTCCTGCAATAATGTCATTAATCATATTTTGTCAATATGCCAAAACTGCCATCTATGTAAAAATAATGTGACAATAGACAGTGAAATCGCAGGCCGAATAAAAAGGACATTAGCAGACAATATCATCAATGAATATAAAGATGAATTGACGGAAAGTGAAGCGCAAGTGTACTAATAATGTGTAATAATGTATTTAACGTATTTTAATATTAATATTCTACATGTCATCATTTCATTAAAAATATTTTATGCATTATTTTGTTAAGTATTCATTATTTTTAGGGTATGTCAGAACGTCCAACGTTCAGAATATCTATTAAAAAGGTCAGAGATGTAAGAAGAGGAATTTTTAGAGATAGAGATACTACTACCAGGCTCAATTTTTCATAGAAGATAGAAAATTTCAAGATCTCTTCTGAATTTTACCATAGAACACAATTCATTTCTAATTTCACCAGAGAAAATAAAAAGGTTCCACTTCAGTTTTAAGTTCACCAAGACTTAAAAAATTTAAAGTTCAGTTCTAAATTTTTCTTTAGAAGATAGGAAAGGTTATGCTATGATTGTGATTATTTTCTATGAAGATAAAAAGTTTCACTTTAATTCTAAATTATCTTCAATTCAGTTCCGACCTTTCTCAAAGAGTCAAATTTAAAGTTCTGTTCCAAATATTTTCCCGGAAGAAGAAAAGTCCCAAGACATAAAAAATTTAAAGTTCACTTCTAAATTTTTCCGTAGAAGATAGGAAAAGTTATACTATGATTTGTAATTATTTTCCATGAAGATATAAAGTTTCACTTTAATTCTAATTTTCTTAAATCTTGAAATGACATGAAATATGCTTACGGCTCTACCAATCGTACTCTGCGCTTCTTCATAGACACGAGGCGGCTTTTCCACTGGTACTCTATGGCAGGTTATCGACACTACCTAGTTTATTGCATGCATTAAATCAGTATTTTTTACGCAGTGGAAGGATAAACACACAATTCATATCTGTAAAGAAGTGAAGATGAATTATTCGACGAAAGTATGTGCAGATGATAAATCATCGTCGTATTGAATGCTGACAAGGAGAAATACCTGAAATATGAAACGAGTGCAAGTGGTAACACTATTGGAAATGTATGCATGCGTTGTCATGACAGCGAGAAGTTAGATTTCTTTGGACTATCGAAATCATTCAAAATTGCTCAAGGTGGATATGCGAGAGTGAGAGCACCAGAGATGATAGTGCTAAAGGAGAATGCCAACTTAAAAATAATTGTCGACGATCGGGGACAACTCCTTGCTTATGGTTCTGGTAGCACGATACCTATTGATAGATCCTATTCCCATCGTTCTGGTATTACTATTCAAATGAAAGCAAAGAAGAAAAGAAAGGCCTACTGCTGCACTAGTGTAATAAATCATATCATGTCTACCTGCCAGAACTGTTACCTGTGTAAACACAGTGTGAGAATAGACAGTGAAATCGCAGGCAGAATAAAAAGGGCATTAGCAGACAATATCATCAATGAATATAAAGATGAATTGATGGAAAGTGAAGTGCAAGTGTGCTAATAATGTGTAATAATGTATTTAACGTATTTTTATATTAATATTCTACATGGCGTTATTTCATTAAAAATGTCATATGCATTATTTTGTTAAGTGTTCATTATTTTTAGGGTATGTCAGAACGTCAAACACTCAGAAAATCTATTAAAAGGGTCAGAGATGTAAGAAGAGGAATTTTTAGAGATATAGATACTGCTAGCAGGCTCAATTTTTAATATAAGATAGAAAATTTCAAGATCTCTTCTGAATTTTACCAAAGAACACAATTCATTTCTAATTCCACCAGAGAAAATAAAAAGGTTCCACTTCAGTATTAAGTTCACCAAGACTTATAAAATTTAAAGTTCACTTCTAAATTTTTCTGTAGAAGATAGGAAAAGTTATGCTATGATTGTGATTATTTTCCATGAAGATAAAAAGT
The DNA here is from genome assembly GCF_049724085.1 of Artemia sp. Qi Xiang Cuo. Lineage (NCBI taxonomy): Eukaryota > Metazoa > Arthropoda > Branchiopoda > Anostraca > Artemiidae > Artemia > Artemia sp. Qi Xiang Cuo. Next base: position 35,428,409 of record NC_142803.1, on the reverse strand, counting down.
TTCACTTTAATTCTAAATTTTCTTAAATTCATTTTCGACCTTTCTCAAAGAGTCAAATTTAAAGTTCTGTTCCAAATATTTTCCCGGAAGACGAAGAGTTCAACTTCGATTCTGAATTTTCTCAATGAAAATGAAATAAGTTATTGATTATTTCTATTTTCCCAAAATAAATATAAAAAATTTCCATTTCAGTTCAGATTTTTCTAAGAGATGAATAAATTTAAAATACTGTTCCAAATTTTTCATAGAAGTTAAAAAAGTTCAAGTTCTCTTCAGAATTTTACCAAAGAACACTATTCAATTCTAATTTCACCAGAGAAAATAAAAAGCTTCCACGTCAGTTTTAAGTTCACCAAGACTTAAAAATTTTAAGTTCACTTCTAAATTTTTCCATAGAAGATAGGAAAAGTTATACTATGATTATGATATTTTCCATGAAGATAAAAAGTTTCACTTTAATTCTAAATTTTCTTAAATTCAATTCCGACCTTTCTCAAAGAGTCAAATTTAAAGTTCTATTCCAAATATTTTCCCGGAAGAAGAAAAGTTCAACTTCGATTCTGAATTTTCTCAATGAAAATGAAATAAGTTATTGATCATTTCTATTTTCCCAAAATAAATATAAAAATTTTCCACTTCAGTTCAGATTTTTCTCAAACAGATGAAAAAATTTAAAATACTGTTCCAAATTTTTCATAGAAGATAGAAAAGTTCAAGTTCTCTTCTGAATTTTACCAAAGAACACTATTCAATTCTAATTTCACCAGATAAAATAAAAAGCTTCCACGTCAGTTTTAAGTTCACCAAGACATGAAAAATTTAAAGTTCACTTCTAAATTTTTCCGTAGAAGATAGGAAAAGTTATACTGATTGTGATTATTCTCCATGGAGATAAAAATTTTCACTTTAATTCTAAAATTTCAGTAAATTCGGGAATGACCTGTCTGAATGAGTCAAATTTAAATTTCAGCTTGAATTATTGCCCCGGAAGAAAAAAAGTGCAATATCAATTCTGAACTTCCCCAATGAATATGAAGTATGCAATTGATCAATTTTCTTCCACCAAAATAATATAAAAATTTCCACTTCAGTTCAGATTTTTCTCAAAGAGATGGAAAAATTTAAAATACTCTTCCAAATTTTTCAAAGAAGATAGAAAAGTTCAAGTTCTCTTCTGAATTTTATCAAAGAACGCAATTCAATTCTAATTTCTCCAGAGAAAATAAAAAGCTTCCACTTAAGTTTTAAGTTCACCAAGACATAAAAAATTTAAAGTTCATTTCAAATTTCTCCGTAGAAGATAGGAAAAGTTATGCTATGATTTATGATTATTTTCCATGAAGATAAAAAGTTTCACTTTAATTCTAAATTCTCTTAAATTCAGTTCCAACCTTTCTCAAAGAGATGAAAAAATTTTAAGTTCTGTTCCAAATTTTTCATAGAAGATAGGAAAAGTTATACTTTAATCGTGAATATTCAAGATCTCTTCTGAATTTTACCAAAGAACACAATTCATTTCTAATTTCACCAGAGAAAATAAAAAGCTTCTACTTCAGTTTTAACACCAAGACTTAAAAAATTTAAAGTTCACTTCTAAATTTTTCCGTAGAAGATAGGAAAAGTTATACTATGATTATGATTATTTTCCATGAAGATAAAAAGTTTCACTTTAATTCTAAATTTTCTTAAATTCAATTCCGACTTTTCTCAGAGTCAAATTTAAAGTTCTGTTCCAAATATATTCCCGGAAGAAGAAAAGTTCAACTTCGATTCTGAATTTTCTCAATGAAAATGAAATAAGTTATTGATCATTTCTATTTTCCCAAAATAAATATAAAAATTTTCCACTTCAGTTCAGATTTTTCTCAAACAGATGAAAAAATTTAAAATAGTGTTCCAAATTTTTCATAGAAGATAGAAAAGTTCAAGTTCTCCTCTGAATTTTACCGACGAGCACAATTCAATTCTAATTTCTCCAAAGAAAATAAAAAGCTTCCACGTCAGTTTTAAGTTCACCAAGACATAAAAAATATAAAGTTCACTTTTAAATTTTTCCGTAGAAGATAGGAAAAGTTATCCTATGATTGTGATTATTTTCCATGAAGATAAAAAGTTTCACTTTAATTCTAAATTTTCTTAAATTCAATTCCGACCTTTCTCAAAGAGATGAAAAAATTTAAAGTTCTGTTCTAAATATTTTCCCGGAAGAAGAAAAGTTCAACTTCGATTCTGAATTTTCTCAATGAAAATGAAATAAGTTATGGATCAATTCTATTCTCCCAAAATAATATAAAAAAAAAATTTTCTCAAAGAGATGAAGAAATTTAAAGTTCTGTTCCAAATTTTTCATAGAAGATAGGAAAATTTATACTTTGATCGTGATTATTCAAGTTCTATTCTGAATTTTACCAAAGAACACAGTTCAATTCTAATTTCCCCAGAGAAAATAAAAAGCTTCCACTTTAGTTTTAAGTTCACCAAGACATAAGAAATTGAAAGTTCAGTTCTAAATTTTTCCATAGAAGATAGGAAAAGTTATATTATGATTGTGATTATTTTCCATGAAGATAAAAAGTTTCACTTTAATTATAAATTTTCTTAAATTCAGTTCCGACTTTTCTCAAAGAGATGAAAAAATTTAAAGCTCTGTTCCAAATTTTTCATAGAAGATAGGAAAAGTTATACTTTGATTGTGAATATTCTTCATGAAGACATGGAGCTCCAATTTAATTCTGCCTCCACTTTAATTCTGAGTTTTCTCGAAGAACTGCAAAATGTTCAAGTTCTCTTCTGAATTTTCTTAGAGAAGAGAAAAAAAGTTACCTCAATTCTGAAATTTACCAATGAAAATGAAAAGCTTTCATTTCAGTTCTTAAGTTCTCAAATACATAAGAAATTTAAAGTTCAATTCTAAATTTTTCCATAGAAGATAGGAATGTCGATACTGTGATTGTGACTATTTACCATCAAGATAAAAAGTTTCACTTTATTTCTAATTTGTATCAAATTTAGTTCATTCATCTAACCACCAAAAACAATAGGCTAGGTTAGGATAGGTATAAATAAATATTAATAAATAATTAGAAACATTTCTCTATGTTTAAGTTAGGTTAGGTTAGGTTAACTTATCATTAGCGCTCATGATAAGTTAACCTAACCTAACTTAAACATAGAGAAATGTTTCTAATTATTTATTAATATTTATTTATACCTAACCTAACCTAGCCTATTGTTTTTGGTGGTTAGATGAATGACCTGAATTTAAGAAAAATTAGAACTAAAGTGAAACTTTTTATCTTCATGGTAAATAGTCACAATCATAGTAAAGCCATTCCTATCTTCTATGGAAAAATTTAGAATTGAACTTTAAATTTTTTATGTCTTTGAGAAATTAGGAACTGAAATGAAAGCTTTTCATATTCATTGGTAAATTTCAGAATTGAGCTAACTTTTTTTCTCTTCTCTAAGAAAATTCAGAAGAGAACTTGAACATTTTGCAGTTCTTCGAGAAAACTCAGAATTAAAGTGGAGGCAGAATTAAATTGGAGCTCCATGTCTTCATGAAGAATATTCACAATCAAAGTATAAATTTTCCTATCTTCTATGAAAAATTTGGAACAGAGCTTTAAATTTTTCATCTCTTTGAGAAAAGTCGGAACTGAATTTAAGAAAATTTATAATTAAAGTGAAACTTTTTATCTTCATGGAAAATAATCACAATCATAATATAACTTTTCCTATCTTCTATGGAAAAATTTAGAACTGAACTTTAAATTTCTTATGTCTTGGTGAACTTAAAACTAAAGTGGAAGCTTTTTATTTTCTCTGGGGAAATTAGAATTGAACTGTGTTCTTTGGTAAAATTCAGAATGGAGCTTGAATATTCACGATCAAAGTATAAAATTTCCTATCTTCTATAAAAAATTTGGAACAGAACTTTAAATTTCTTCATCTCTTTGAGAAAAAATTTTTTTTATATTATTTTGGGAAAATAGAATTGATCCATAACTTATTTCATTTTCATTGAGAAAATTCAGAATCGAAGTTGAACTTTTCTTCTTCCGGGGAAATATTTGGAACAGAACTTTAAATTTGATTCTTTGAGAAAGATCGGAATTGAATTTAAGAAAATTTAGAATTAAAGTGAAACTTTTATCTTCATGGAAAATAATCACAATCATAGTATAACTTTTCCTATCTTCTACGGAAAAATTTAGAAGTGAACTTTAAATTTTTCATATCTTGGTGGACTTAAAACTGACGTGGAAGCTTTTTATTTTCTCTGGTGAAATTAGAATTGAATAGTGTTCTTTGGTAAAATTCAGAAGAGAACTTGAACTTTTCTATCTTCTATGAAAAATTTGGAACAGTATTTTTAATTGTTTTATCTGTTTGAGAAAAATCTGAACTGAAGTGGAAAATTTTTATATTTATTTTGGGACAATAGACATGATCAATAACTTATTTCATTTTCATTGAGAAAATTCCGAATCGACGTTGAACTTTTTGTCTTCCGGGAAAATATTTGGAACAGAACTTTAAATTTGACTCTTTGAGAAAGGTCGGAATTGAATTTAAGAAAATTTAGAATTAAAGTGAAACTTTTTATCTTCATGGAAAATATCATAATCATAGTATAACTTTTCCTATCTTCTACAGACAAATTTAGAAGTGAACTTTAAATTTTTAAGTCTTGGTGAACTTAAAACTGACGTGGAAGCTTTTTATTTTCTCTGGTGAAATTAGAATTGAATTGCGTTCTTTGGTAAAATTCTGAAGAGAACTTGATCTTTTTTAACTTCTCTGAAAAATTTGGAACAGTATTTAAAATTTATTCATCTCTGAGAAAAATCTGAACTGAAATGGAAATTTTTTATATTTATTTTGGGAAAATAGAAATGATCAATGACTTATTTCATTTTCATTGAGAAAATTCAGAATCGAAGTTGAACTCTTCGTCTTCCGGGAAAATATTTGGAACAGAACTTTAAATTTGACTCTTTGAGAAAGGTCGGAAATGAATTTAAGAAAATTTAGAATTAAAGTGAAAGTTTTTATCTTCATGGAAAATAATCACAATCATAGCATAACTTTTCCTATCTTCTACAGAAAAATTTAGAAGTGAACTTTAAATTTTTTAAGTCTTGGTGAACTTAAAACTGAAGTGGAAGCTTTTTATTTTCTCTGGTGGAATTTGAAATAAATTGTTTTCTATGGTAAAATTCAGAAGAGATCTTGAAATTTTCTATCTTATATTAAAAATCGAGCCTGCTAGCAGTATCTATATCTCTAAAAATTCCTCTTCTTACATCTCTGACCCTTTTAATAGATTTTCTGAGTGTTTGACGTTCTGACATACCCTAAAAATAATGAACACTTAACAAAATAATGCATATGACATTTTTAATGAAATAACGCCATGTAGAATTTTAACATAAAAATACATTAAATACATTATCTCACATTATTAGCACACTTGCACTTCACTTTCTATCAATTCATCTTTATATTCATTAATGATATTGTCTGCTAATGCCCTTTTTATTCTGCCTGCGATTTCACTGTCTATTCTCACACTGTGTTTACACAGGTAACAATTCTGGCAGGTAGACATGATATGATTTATTACACTAGTGCAGCAGTAGGCCTTTCTTTTCTTCTTTGCTTTCATTTGAATAGTAATACCAGAACGATGGGAATAGGATCTATCAATAGGTATCGTGCTACCAGAACCATAAGCAAGGAGTTGTCCCCGATCGTCGACAATTATTTTTAAGTTGGCATTCTCCTTTAGCACTATCATCTCTGGTGCTCTCACTCTCGCATATCCACCTTGAGCAATTTTGAATGATTTCGATAGTCCAAAGAAATCTAACTTCTCGCTGTCATGACAACGCATGCATACATTTCCAATAGTGTTACCACTTGCACTGGTTTCATATTTCAGGTATTTCTCCTTGTCAGCATTCAATACGACGATGATTTTATCATTTGCACATACTTTCGTCGAATAATTCATCTTCACTTTTTTACAGATATGAATTGTGTGTTTATCCTTCCACTGTGTAAAAAATACTGATTTAATGCATGCAATAAACTAGGTAGTGTCAATAACCTGCCATAGAGTACCAGTGGAAAAGCCGCCTCGTGTCTATGAAGAAGCGCAGAGTACGATTGGTAGAGCCGTAAGCATATTTCATGTCATTTCAAGATTTAAGAAAATTTAGAATTAAAGTGAAACTTTATATCTTCATGGAAAATAATTACAAATCATAGTATAACTTTTCCTATCTTCTACGGAAAAATTTAGAAGTGAACTTTAAATTTTTTATGTCTTGGGACTTTTCTTCTTCCGGGAAAATATTTGGAACAGAACTTTAAATTTGACTCTTTGAGAAAGGTCGGAACTGAATTGAAGATAATTTAGAATTAAAGTGAAACTTTTTATCTTCATAGAAAATAATCACAATCATAGCATAACTTTTCCTATCTTCTAAAGAAAAATTTAGAACTGAACTTTAAATTTTTCATGTCTTGGTGAACTTAAAACTGAAGTGGAAGCTTTTTATTTTCTCTGGTGGAATTAGAAATGAATTGTGTTCTATGGTAAAATTCAGAAGAGATCTTGAACTTTTCTATCTTCTATGAAAAATTGAGCCTGCTAGTAGTATCTCTATCTCTAAAAATTCCTCTTCTTACATCTCTGACCTTTTTAATAGATATTCTGAACGTTTGACGTTCTGACAAACCCTAAAAATAATGAACACTTAACAAAATAATGCATAAAATATTTTTAATGAAATAATGACATGTAGAATATTAATATTAAAATACGTTAAATACATTATTACACATTATTAGTATACTTGCGCTTCACTTTCCGTCAATTCATCTTTATATTCATTGATGATATTGTCTGCTAATGTGCTTTTTATTCTGCCTGCGATTTCATTGTCTATTGTCACATTATTTTTACATAGATGGCAGTTTTGGCATATTGACAAAATATGATTAATGACATTATTGCAGGAGTATGCTTGTCTTCTTCTTGTTCTCTTTAAAATGCTAATACCGGAAAGATGATGATAGGATTTATGAACAGGTAATGTGTTACCAGAAGCCCTAGCAAGGAGTTGTCCCCGATCATAGACAATTATTTGTAAGTTTGCAGTCTCTTTGAGCACTAATTTCTCTGGTAATGTTACTCTTGCATATCCACCGTTTACACGATTGAAATTCTTGGGTACTCCAAAGAAATCTAACTTCTCACTGTCATGACAACGCATGCATATATTTCCAATAGTGTTACCACTTGCACTCGTTTCATAGTTCAGGTATTTCTCCTTGTCTGCATTCAACACGACGATGATTTTTTCATGTGCACATACTTTTGTCGAATAATTTATCTTCACTTTTTTACAGATATGAGTTGTGTGTTTATCCTTCCACTGCGTAAAAAATACTGATTTAATGCATGCAATAAACTATGTAGTGTCGATAACCTGCCATAGAGTACCAGTGGGAAAGCCACGTCGTGTCTATGAACAAGCACAAAGTACGATTGGTTGAGCCGTAAGCATACTTCATATCATTTTAAGATGCGTAAAAAAGTTAAAAAAAATACCATGTTAAAAAATTCAAAAAAGTATTTACGAAATGGGGAGGGGACTCTTTGAGGTTTGAAAATGGGTTTAGAAGTGACATTAAGAAGGGAACTTGCTCTGAAATGTCTTTTGAAAGGTATAACATAACATAACATAACATAGCATAGCATAACATAACATAACATAACATAACATAGCATAACATAACATAACATAACATAGTATAGCATAACATAACATAGCATAACATAACATAACATAGCATAACATAACATAACATAACATAGCATAGCATAACATAGCATAACATAACATAACATAACACACCCTTGGGGATCCGGGGGCCCTTTGGGAGCCTGGGGGACCTTTTCGGACCGGGGGAGGGCCTTTGGGGGTCTGGGGAGGACCTTTGGGGGTCTGGGGGCACTTGAGGGCCGATTGGTCCTTTGGGAGCCCGGTGGACCTATGGGGATCGGGGGAAGGGCCTTTGGGGGTCCGGGGGCCCTTTGGGAGCCTGGTGGTCTTTTGGGAGCTTGGGGGACCTTTGAGTACCGGGGGCTTCCTTCGGGGTTGGGGTAGGGGGATTGGAACCCTTTGGGGTTGGGGTAGGGGACCTCACGACACTGTTAAAATACAACTTGTGTATTATAGCGACCACAGAGTTTCACCCTTAAATTCTCTTCTAAAATCGTCCTTTAAAATGTCTCTAACTGTTTCGCCGAAATAATTCCATAAAATGGCTAAAGCGGCTTCGCCCAAATAATCCCTAAACGTAATTTCAGCGTGTTCCTTTTGTTTGCCATCTCTGCGCTGACATATTTCAAATTATTTGGAAACCCTTTCGTGAATCAATCTCTTCATTGCTAAGATCGAAAGATTCGCTCGGAGACAGTTCTCTTTAGAAACAACAAATTAATTCCCTTTCGTGTCAAATCAATTCTCTTTAGAAACAACAAATTAATTCCCCTTTCATGTCAATCAATCAATCATGACATCATCTGTCATGTGTGATCTAAACTTTGCTTCGGAAACATTCTCTTGGTAGAACTCCAAAGTCATTAATTAACTTGACGTCATCTGTCAGACACTATTAAACCCTGCCCGGAAACAATTTGATTAATGACTGACAGCACAGATGTCCCACTTTGATTAACCACGTGTTCTCCCTTGACATTCGCTGGGAGCTTGCCCAAAACAACAACAACAACAAATACTGTTTCCAGGATCATAACATTCGCTGAGAGCGTGCCAAAAACACATCTGGAGAAAGAGACCGTGGAGAAAGAGGTCATTGACCCTGTCCCATTAAACTATGTAAAAAAGTTGTAGGTGGCAGCAGGGGTGCCCCGTGGGAGTAGCACCTCCCTCTCTACTGCCATTGTGCACGTATATCAATAAAACCAGGTGTCAGTGATGCTAATTCATAAAAGTGTAAGATTTGTAAGGATTTTTTTTTAATAATACTAAAGATAAATTAGTATTTTCTGAAATCTAGGGATGGTAATTTATCACTCCCCTCCTCAAATTATCATTCCTAAATTTAGAGGGTGTTTGCTCTAAATAAGGATTCCCACGCCACAAATAATACCGAAATAATTTAGAGCCCCTAGGTGCAATAAATAAAAGAAAGTTTTCTGACTGAAAGTAAGAAGCAACGTTAAAACTTAAAACTAGCTGAAATTATTCATACATGAGGGGATTGCATCCTCCAAAATCATTTGCTCTTTACGCTGAATTTTTTAGTATTTAGAAAAGCTTCTTATTCTAATTAAATGGCCCTTTACATTTCAGAAGTCGTTCTTAAAGAATTGTGACAAAAAGTCAATCTTTAGTGTAAAGAGCGAGGGATTAAGGATATTAAGGAGCGAGGGTCTTATATACGGAATAATCTGTTCGTTTAAGTTTATTGTTGTTCCTTACTTTCAGTTGAAAAAACTTGTTCTTTTAACTTAATGTATGATCGTCAACCTCATGACAATCCACCTTCCTTTCCGTGAAAAATTTCCCAAGAAAAACTCCCCAATGGAAAGTTCCTCCCCAGAAAATTCCTTCTGGATATCTCTCTTCTCCCTTAATAGTCCTCTCGGAAAAGTAACCCTGGTCAATTCCCCCTAGGAAACTGTCCTGACTTTCATTTGAAACAAACTTTTTTTTTGTTTAATTTCTTCTTTTTTTTTTCAATTCATGCTGGAAATTTGCCCTCCGTGAACAATTTTCCCGAAAATTCAGTCCCTCCTAAACTTGGAAAGTTCTTCTCATGGAAAATTCCCACTGAAAATTTCCTCCTGCGGTAAATCCTCCTGCGGAACTCCTTCCCCCGGAAATTTTACTCCCCGCTGAAAATTTCCCCTGGATCCTTTTCTCCACATTTAAAATTGAGCAACCAAAGAGAAAATGAGACAAATAAAAACAATTCCGTATATAATTCCAAAAAGTTCTCCTCGGAAACTTTCCCCCCTCACAGAAAATTCTTCTCTTGGAAAATCTCCTCCTGCTGAAGATCCCCCTCGAAAAATTTCTCTATTTTCCCTAATAAGAAATACCATATCGAAACAACTGACAAATTACATAACTTACACCCCTTTCCCCAGGAGCTGGGGGAAGTCATGTCATCCCCAGAGTCATAATTATTGAACCTTTCAACTATACTGAATCGAATGGTTATCTCAAAATTTTGATCGGATGTCTTTGGAGAAAAATAGGGCGTGAGGGGGGCTATTTACCCTCCACATTTCTCGGTCACTTACAAAGGGCACAAGAACTTTTATTTTTCGTTCGAATGAGCCCTTTCTCGGCCTTCTAGGACCATTAGTTTTAATACGATCCTCTTAGAATAAAAACCTGGAAATCAACTATCTGGAAATCTGGAAATCTATCTGGAAATCAACTACGCTGAACAAAATGGCTATCTCAAAATTTTGATTGGATGTGTTTGGGGGAATTATGGGCGTGAGGGAGAGGCTTGCTGCCCTCCAGTCACTTTCGACTATTAAATAGGGCACTAGAACTCTCGATTTCCAATCGAATGAGCCGTCTTTGAAGTTTCTACGACGACCCCTTCCATATGAAGTTCCTCTGGGGAAAAAAAAGAAACAATAATAAATAAATAAATGATAATAAAACATTGGAGCCGTATGGCCTTTAGTATAGGCAACGCTATGGCGTTGCCTCTGATTCCCTTATATTTTGTTTTCCCAATAAACTTTTACTATTAAGTTTAACGGAAATAATAGTTACTACTAAGCGAGAGTTGAGTGGTTGGTGAGCTGTCTGACAAGGGAGTTGTGCGAGGGGGTGCAGCTGGTGGGAAGCTGTAAAGTGAGAATTTGTTTGGCGGAGATGTGTGATTTGGCATTTCATGGGGATCTTCTGTTATAATCGATTGTGTTCCGCTTTTGCCTATCAACTATTTGATTAAGTAAGATTCAAATCTTACTATGGGTCTTATAGTTTTTTCGGTATTTGTCTGTTATAGCACCTATGTTAAGTTCTTCATCCATTGACGCACTTCAGAACCGGTTTCTTTGTTAGTTTCTTTCAGCTTAGGGTGAGACAAGACAAAGAGAAATGACAAAATAGATGGAAAATATACAATTTGGGCTATATATTTGCACATTAGGGGGATGGGGGTAAAGTACTTGGACAGTGTGAAGTTACAAAACAATTTTTACTTCACAATATGCAGAATAATTGTACCTAACACACTTTGCATGCAGATCCGCTATACTTTATCCCCATCCCCCTAATGTGCAAATATATAACCCAAATTTGTTCCTAAAGTATTATCTTTTCGTCATATTTTGTGATATTTCATTAGGATTAGTCAGAGAAACAGGTTCTACTTAGATGAAGAACTTGACATGGGCGCTATAACAGACAAGTAGCCTACCTTGTTTTCTTCTGATATTTAGTAATTATTCGTTTCATAACCAGGATAGCCCACAGGTTTGAACTTTCGTGACATTGCCATCTAAGCTGTTACTTCTTTCAACAGAGGAGAAATAAGTTTTAGTGTAGACGAAAACGCATAAGAACCAAATGTTTATTTCTCTAATAGGCTTAACAATTTGTTTTTTTGCCAAACGAAGTAAGGTCTTAGCATTTTGATCTGCAAAAACTTATGGAACAAATAACTTCATACTGATGCATTTGCAGGTCAACTCTCTAGATGTGTACGAAGGCTGTGGCTCAAGTAAGGGGTGCTATGGCACACCATCGAATTGTGAACTATCGAAGACTTGTAGTGTCTTAACAACTTACAAGAAGGTTGATGAAGATAGTTTTGAATTTGAAGTTTATGGTACTTTAAGCTCGCTTGATAGCGGCTATATTGCAGTTGGAATGTCCTTCGACGACTCCATGGTAAGTGATTAACATTCTAATTGTCTACTTATTCGTAAACCTAGTAAATTGTTTATTAAGATTCAATGTTTCTGTTCTGTCAGGTACTTCACTTTTATCAGTTACAAAATATCATCGTGAAGTTAGCTAAACTGGAATAATTTTAAAGTAATTAGACAAGCATATAGAGGGGTATTGTCCCCCATCCTACTCTAGAAAGCAGGGATTGGTTTGCCAAAGCCAATCAATTATGTGCGGCAAACCTAGAACATCCTATTTGTATGGTGACGGACGTTTTTAAGGCTCCGACTTGGAACATCGTTTATCAAGCTAAGGGCTCCCCCTCCTCCGGGGTACCACGGTCGGTTAGGTATAATTGAAGCTTATATGTATGAAATTTACTTTTATTTATTAATTCATAGATTTGATCACACACAAACGTGCAAATAAATGCAAAAAAAAATCTGACAAATTCTGAATCATTCATCAAGCAATTCATTTTGACCAAGGTCGTGTCAAGAATGGTGGGGGGCTATGGGGTTTGAACCAGTGGCGGTTCTGCCCTCTCTTATGCCTGCAGCAAAACCCTGGCTAGCCCCTCACCATAGTCTCTCAAATTTTTTAGGCCAAATTTTAACAAAATCTTGCCAGCTCTGTCCTCTACTTTTTTTTAATAACAATAAAATTTCAAAAATTACAATAATTGTAACCATTCGATTATTTATTTGAAATTTCAAGAAAATAAACTTTGATAACAATATATACATCAAAAGGCCTTGCTTTTCATGGTGTTTACAAATGTGTAAGAGTCAGTAAGATTCATGTAAAACTCATCCGTCAAAAGTTAATGGGATAAGAACATTTGCATAAGTTTAGAAAAAGGGGGGAACACCCCTAAAGAGAGAGAGAGGTCTTAAAAATCCACACTATCAAATTCTTTCTAGCTCTTTTGTGTTGACATCCCCTCTGAATAGGTCGTAAATAATCAGTCTACCCTCTGATACATCCCCACCCCAATATCCTGCTCTTAACGCTGAAGTTTGAATAACGCTATATGCTATCCTAACGCTAAAAATTTAGCGTTTAGAATAAATACAAGTTCAAGATTGTAAAAACCCCTAAACCGTAGCTTTACCGTTTTTTTACAATCTCTTGTATTTTTTTTTTTGCAATTCACCGATCTTTGACGCTATACTCGTACCTAACACGAAAAGAAACTACCACAAATAAAAGTGCGACTGCTACCCTCTTTAAATCTCTAAAGACTAGAGTGTCGTTTGCACTTTAATGGAAACGAAATATGCTTTTAAACAGTTGTTCTTTATCGTTATTGAATTGAAAAACCAAAATTCGTCAATCTTTTGGGAATCGTTTCTTTGTAAGATTGTAGTAATGACACTTAGGACTAGAGAGGGCCGATTGAGGAAGGAATTCCAGCTTCACAGATCTAGAGCTACGACTTTTTGATGAATCGAGTCACCTAGGTTCCGAACTCAAGGTAAAAGGTAAGCTCTATAGTAGGCATATTGAAAGAAGGGTCATCAAAGCAGGGTTGCCACCGCTAGTGATTTATCACTATTTCTAGTGATTTTTTATATTATATAAACAAAAAAAAACAGTAAATCAGCACCTTAATCACTAGGTTATTGAAGAAAATCATTAAGTTAAACAAAAAAATCACTAGAATTTGCTGGTAACCCCGCATCAAAGGCCAGTTTTTTCCGCAATTTGACTAGAGAAGCCACATGAGGTTAACGCAAAACTTTAAAATGCATAAGTGTATATTTACGACTGAAGTATTTCCGATAGTTCATTGCGTTTCAGATTTCTGGGGATCAGAAAAGATTGAGAAGTTGAAACAATTTCAGTTAGGACATTTTAAGACTTTTCTAGGGGATCGTGTATGGATAAAAGCTTAGTAATTAAGGGAGATTTGGGTCTTTGAGAAAGGCCAGACTAGTAAATGTGGTTAGGTATTGGTTTAAAATTGTTAGGTTGCCAGTTCAAGGCTGGTAATATCAGCATATCCAGAGTCAATTGGGGATTGGGCTAACCAAATTAGAAAATTTTTGGAGAGCTGTAGACTGGTTGAGATTTGGAGTGAGGGTAAAGGCTTGGACGTGGAAAATTTTCATTGGAAACTGGTAATCTTTCCAAAAAGGTTGAAAATATTTGGGGGATCAAGAGATTTGGTCGTGACAAGAAAAGAAGGAAGCAGTTGATTCTATGAAAATTTACTGTCGAGCGAAAGAGAATTGGGAGAATTTTTTATGTTCAAGGTGGGTTTCAAAAGATAAGTGTGCCCCCTTCATTAAAATTCAAGCTACATTTAGGCAATATTAAAGAACTCAAGACTTTAATGAGCCCTTTTAGTGAACCTTCTAAGCCAAAGAACCGGAAACTATCTATGACCCGGAAGTAATTATTTTATTCTGTATAAATATAATTTGTTTTTATTTTATTACTTTAGTTTATCTACTTGACGTAGAAAACCAAGAGAGGAAAGGAAATAATAAATGAAAAGTAAAATCAAATAGGTGAGAAAACGAGGATTTTGTCAGCCAGTGGCAAAATATGATGACGAAGAAGAAGCAAATATTTCGACAAGGACCTCGGCCAAGTCGTCCTCAATGCTAAAAAAAAAACGTCATGTATAGACAGTGTGGTCTTAGAATGTATTTATGTTTATCTACTGATGATGATCACTGGTGTGTGTGGTCAAAATATCCAGAACTTTTTGTATCTGTTTTTCACTGTATAATAAAAGGTCGTATCGCCATTTGAACTTTTATTTGTTCGCATAGAAAGGCAGGGTGGTCTTCCAATAAATACCTAAAAGAGAAGTGTTAAGGGGGGGGGGTATTGAAGTAACGGGTGATTTTTTACCTCCTGGTGAAAGAAGAAAGTCTGTAGGTAATGATAGGTAAAAAGAGCGTCCATATTCACGCTAAATGTGTGGATGTTTAAATGAAACTTTGTTCCATTAATACGCGAGTGCCGAATCATTGAAGCGTTTAAAAGACAATATGTTTGGGTGGGAATCATGACGAAGAATTACTGTTAAGAGGGATTGGGAGTAAGTTTTATGATACTATTAGGTGTCTGTATAGATTGCTTTGGGTAAATTACACTTGATCTTGTAGGGCATTATCGATTAAGCGATTGAACTTGTAGGGCATTATCGATTATCGATATCAATTATCAATTTTATTTTATACATGCCGTTGAAGTGTTCGTTTATGTGCTAACAGCCGTGATTATTCTATTCTTCTGTTTGTTGTCGTGACCCTGTGGCTCGTTTTGCAATAAATTTCTCCCTATCTTCGCATCTATATCTTTATATTTTAAACAATTAACGTAGTTTCATTAGTCAGATATGACGTAAATTTTCATCAACACTCTTCTTTTTATGTATATTCCTTTAAAAATGTATAGAAAATCAATTGGTAAATCATTTATTGATAAACCAGTTGAAAATATTGCTTCAACAAAATCAAACAGATTGCTACCAATGCTCGTTTCAAAAGTTTTTTTGCCTTGATTTCTTATAATTTTTTTTAATTAAATAGAACCAAAAGGAAAATTTTGGCAAAAAGGCACCCTTTTAAAATTAAATTGATTGTGTCGCAAACTAATTTGCTTATACAATCTATATTATTGCTTCAACAAACCAAATAGATTGCTACCAATGTTCGTTTCAAAAGATTCTAGGCCTCAATTTCTTATATTTTTTAATTAAATAGAATGGAAAATATTTACGAAAAAGCGCCTTTTTAAAATTGAAAAATAAATTGAGTGTATCGAATGTAATCTTTCTAAGATTTTTTTTTCTTTCTTGCAAACTTGAATTTTTGCGAATTTTTGTGATTAGAGACCACAAGAGTACATAAAAGGTTAAAATATATATATTAAACGTCTATTTCAGTATGAGCCGTTATTATTTTTTTTGCTATTTGTGATTTTATTTAAGGCTAAATTTAAGTGCTTCAACGCAGCTGCTGAACCCTATTTCCTCACATATTGGTGCGAAAACAGATGAAATGTGACGCAAAACGCAATAGTATCTGTTTTCTTGCGAAAAACAACTGTGTGAACCCATGGATAGTGAAAATGGTAAAAGTGAGGAAAAACTTGTTAATTTTAATGATCATAAGTGCACACGGACTCAGGGGCGTGGATCCAGCATTTTTGTTTGGGGGGGGCAGGAGGGGTCTACGTCTGGAGAGTGAAGGGGCATGGACTATATAATAATTTTTTCTCCAAATTATTGGGGGAACTGCCCCTTGCCCCCCCCCCCAAATGAAGCCACTGCACCGACTCGACTTTTAGGGGGGTCAAGATGATTTATTGGGTGGGGGGTAAGTAATAAGACAAATTGTTTTTATTTTAATTTTCAACTTTTCCAGGGTCTTTTGAAGCAATTCCCTTTTGCCTTCTATTCCGCTCGTGTGTGTAAACATAACATCGTTTACCGTTTGAACTCCTAGTATTAACATTTTAGGGACAAGACTCAGTTGCTGAGTGTGTGCAAATCAATGGCGAATTCAAGCTTTACCATTCTTATAACGACCAGTACTACAACACAAGGCTCTCAGACACGGTAATTTGTTTTATTTTCTTTTATTATACACTTCTTTGGAATTTTTCCCGAGTATGTTTTGTTTTGGCTAGAAACTTTATTTAGGTTAGGTTAATTTTTATTTAAAAATTGCAGATTTTGAAATACGCCCAAAAGAATTGAAAAACTTAAGTAGCCTAGGCATCTCAAGACATATAGAAATAAAAGGAGACAAAAAAGGAATTGCTCTTGGTGCTACATGGGGAGTTATGGATCTTAGAGGAGAATCATGGGCACCGGCAGGGGGGCCGTGCCCCCCTGGAAATTTTGGACTACAAAGTAATTATAAGGAAACCAAAGGAAAGAGAGCAGAATAGGGAAAGACCATGGAAAAAATGTGTGTTGTCCCATAGATTTTGACCCTCAATAAGGAAAATATAAATTTTAATTTGTGACTGAGTGACCCCTAACATGTTTTCCACAGACATTTTTCTGTATGATTTGGTTGGAGCAAAAAAAAATTAAATTCTTCATAGTAATGAATGATAAGTAAATAACGATCCTTGTCAATAACGAAAGTACAAGCGCCTAACTATTGACAACATTCAATCAAAGAATCAGCTTTTTATGGTGATCCTAAATATGTATTTGTTTTTTAGTAATTAGTGCAGTTATTAGAGCACAAAGAAGTTCGTATAATTATAGAAAACACAGGAAAAACAACTTAATAAGGGGCAATTTCGGTAAGAACATGCCGTCAACTTTTGCTTGCATTGCAAGAGTAACCGTGAGCTGATATATGAAAACACTATAATCAGAAATGTTTCCCCTGAACGGAACGCTGGGAATTTCTGTATTTTCCCCCTGAACGGATACGTTTTTGTGTTTTATTATCATTTTTATTTCAGGAGTGATTGTATTCATCTAGTTGTCACTTTGAAAAAGATTTAATTTTTTACCGTTATGAAGAATAAAGGTGTCAAATACATTGACTTTTGGTATTGAAAATTAAGTTAAAAATATTGAACTAAAAATTTTTATTTGATATTCTTAATCTTTGTTTTAATGTTTTACTTTGAACAAACTACTTTGATAATGCATTACTTTTTTATAAACACTGAGTCTAAAGGCATTAAATATTTTGGTGTTTGATAACCAAGTTCAAAACCGTCAATATTGTTAAGAAATTAAATAAAAAAAAAAAACAAGTTTTTTTAACTGAAAGTAAGGAACGACGTTAAAACTTAAAACGAACAGAAATTATTCCGTATATGAAAGGGGCTGTTCCCTCCTCAACGCCCCGGTCTTTACGCTAAATTTTTTTATTGTTTAAAAAAAATAACAGTTGTGAGAAAGTCAAACTTTAGCGTAAAGAGTGAGGCGTTGAGGAGGGGACAACCCCTTTCATATACGGAATAATTTCTGTTCGTTTTAAGTTTTAACGTCGTTCCTTACTTTCAGTTAAAAAAAACTTGTTTTTTTCATTTAATTTTTAAACATTTTTGAATTAATACGGGTTTTGATTTTTGGCTCACCATACATGAATAATTAAAAAAAAATTTGCATATTAATTTTACTTTTATTTGGTTAAATGGCTTTCTCGAAACTTGTTTAATTTTATTTACGAACGTTTTTATTAGTTATAAATATACGTAACTTACGAATAAAAAATATCCGTCCAACACTTCGGCAATGCTCAACAGAACTGAACGCTGGGAGCTTATATCTTAGTTTCTGCAAGTAGGCTATTGTTTTGTGTATTTTTTGTAATTACTTACCTTTTTCATTTTATATACTTTTAATTTAATTAGCATACTTTTTCCATTGCCTTTAGAAAAATGTTTGTCCCTAAACTTCATTAAATAAGGAAAAAAAAAAGTTTTTTCAACTAAAAGTAAGGAGCAACATTAAAACTTAAAGCTAACAGAAATTATTACGTCTGTGAGGGGATTGCTCCCCTCCTAAACACCTCGCTGTTCACGCTATACGTTTTCGGCACTTTACAAAAAGTTACTTATTGTTCTTAAACGACTCTTGTGTTTCAGGAGTCTTTTTTAAAGAATTAGGAGAAAATTTAAACTTCAGCATAAAGAGCGAGGTGTTGAGGACGGGGCAAACCCCCTCATATACGTAATAATTTATGTTTGTTATAAGTTTTAATGTTTCTCCTTACTTTCAGTTGAAAAAACTTGTTTTTTTTTACTTTCTGATGTTTTTTTTTAATAACGCCAAAATACCTGGGTCTACCTCCACGGAAGAATCCCCCTCCCCATAAGAATATCTTCTGGACAATTCAATCCTGGCGAAAATTTATCCCGGACAATTACAACTAACATCTTCACGTGTAAAATTGAATCGGTAAAGAGAAAGCAAGACATAGAAAGAAATTTCGTATATGAATTCTGGCAAATTCACCCAGTGCAAAATTTGCCCTAAAAATTTTCCATCCCCTGGAAACTACCCTTTGCATGGAAAATTCTTACAGCATAAAATTCATCCTCCCCTCCCCACCCGAAAAATGTATACATACTTCCCAATAACAAATGAAACACTGGGCAAATCTTATACTTTCGAAACCTTTCCTAGGGGCTTTGGGGGGTCGTTTTATCTCCAAAAACATAGTTATTGGGCATTCAGCTATGCTGAACAAAAAAGCTGGAAAAAAAATTCGATCGAACGATTTTGGGAAAAACTGGCGTGGGAGGGGGCCTAGTTTCCCTCTAATTTTTTGTTCACTTAAAAAAGGCACTAAAAATTTTCATTTCCATTAGAATGAGCCCTGTCCCGACGTTCTAGGCCCACTAGGTCGAAAATATCACCCCTGAAAAACATAAATAAAAACGCATCTGTGATTTTTCTTCTGGCAAAAATTACAAAATTCCACATTTTTGCACATATGAGCTTGAAACATCTATAGTAGTGTTCTTTGATACGCTGAATCTGATGGGGTGGTTTTCATTAAACTCCTATGAATTCAAAGGTTGTCTTTCCCCTTTTTTCGAAAATTTTCTCAGACTCATAGCTTTTGATGGGTAACACTAAACTTAATGAAATTTATGTATTTGGAATCAGTATAATAAGCCGATTCTTTTTATGTATCTATTGGTATCAAAATTCGTTTTTTTAGATTTTTGGTTACTAGTGAGCTGTGTCGCTCCTTACTTACAGTTCATTACCACGAACTGTTTGATTGCCCATCACAATCCAAACAGAGATCATTGAAATATTGATCGTTTTTTCTGCGTTACCACAAGTATTGTACTCATAAAACTTTACATTTTCATGAAATGTAAGTAAGCAAATTGAAAAGGTTTTTCAACTACAGTAAGAAACAAGTTTAAAACTTAAAACAAATTTAAATTACTCTGTATATAAGGGGGACTGCCCCCTTTTCAACATAGTGCTTTGAAAAATCTTTTTTTTTCAATGGCAAATTTTCTTAAAAAAACTGGACAAAAGCAAACTTCACAGTAAAGAGTAAGGAGCTAAGGAGGAGACATCCCCCTTCATACAAAAAATAATCTGTTCAGGTAAGTTTCAAATCTGCTCCTTGCTTTCAGTAGAAAAGCTCTGTTTTTTATTTAATTTCTGATTGTTTTCCAAATCATTCCCAGGCCTAACCAAGATATAATTTGAGATACCGGTCCCTTAAATCCCTGATCAATTGCTTTTAAAATGTGTAAATCCATAATTGTACGTTGATTATTAACGTCCCACGTTTAAGTTTGCAATATCAATTTTGGATAAAATTTGAATATACTTAAACATGGGCGATGAATAGTAATTTTGGTGAAAAGTCCTTGTTAATATTACTACTAAAGAATTTTGGTTGGATGAAAATGAATATACATTTATACATTAAAGGGTTTTCGGAATTATTTAGTTTCGAGGTAGGAGTTAAACAGGGTAGCACCTTGTCACCGAGGCTATTTTGTTTATATATCAATGATATTGTTGAGTTTTTTGAGGAAAAATGGGAACCAACAGTGAGTTTAGTAAATTTAGCTTTGTCTCTGTTGTTATTTGCGGATGATGCGGCGCTGATAGCTAGAAGCGCCGAAGATCTGCAAATATTGTAGAACATATTAGATGTTTATTTGGAAAAAAAGAAAATGAGACTAAATATCCAAAAGACTGAAATTGTAGTTTTTGGGAAAAATAATAACAACGATAAATTTTTATTTAAGGGTATTGAGTTGAAAAAAGTACAACTTTTAAGTATTTAGGGTTTGTTTTAAATAATGAAGGAAGTAGAAAGGCCTCAGGAGGTCGTGACCCTACACCATATATGGGCATAGCCTCCCTAGGGAGAACACGTGGTTAATGGGGTCAATGACCTAAATTTCCAAGGTCGATGTTGTTGTTGTTGTAAGTGCACGCTTTCAGTGACTGTCAAGGTCGAGTTATTTGTTGTTGTTGTTGTAAGTGCACGCTCTCAGCAAAGGTCAAGGTCGATGCTGTTGTTGTTGTAAGTTTACGCTCTCAGCGAATGTTAATCAAACAGTTCGTGGTAACGAACTGTAAGTAAGGAGCAACCCGGCTCAATAGTAACCGAAACTCTAAAAACGGGATTTTGATACCAATAGATACATCAAAAGAATCAGATTTTAATACTGATTTTAAATATATAAGTTTCATCAAGTTTAGTTTAACCCATCAAAAGTTACGTGCCTGAGAATATATGGCTTATTTTCAAAAAAAGGGGGAAAGACCGTCTAAAAGTCACAGAACCTTAATGAAAATCACATGATTAGATTCAGCGTTTTATAAAACCCTATTGTAGAGGTTTCAAGCTCCTGTCTGCAAAATTGTGGAATTTTGTATTTTTTGCCAGAAGAAAGATCACAAATGCATGTTTATTTATTTGTTTGTTTATTTGTTTGTTTGTTTGTTTTGTTTTTTTTCCCAGGGGTGATCGTATTGACCCAGTGGTCCTAGAATATTGTAGGAGGGCTCATTGGAACGGAAATTAAAAGTTCTAGTGCCCTTTTTAAGTGACCAAAAAGAATGGAGGGCAACTAGGCCCCTCCCACGCTTATTTTTTTCCCAAAGTCACCCGATCAAAATTTTGAGATTGCCATTTTGTTCAGCATGGTCGAAAATATGATAAAAATGTCTTTTAGGATGACTTGATCCCCCAAAGTCCCCAGGGGAGGGCTGAAAGTTATGAACTTTACTCAATGTTAACATATAGTATTGGTTATTGGGAAGTATACAGACTTTTTCAGAGGAGATTTTTTCTGGTAGGTGGGGGAAGGAGAGGGTCGGGGGCTATATGGAAGGATCTTTCCATGAAGGAAGTTTTCATGGGGGAAGGGACATTGCTATGAAGGGGGCGCCGGATTTCCCAGCATTATTAAAGAAAAAGATCAGGAATTAAATAAAAAAACAAGTTTTTCAACTGATCAACTGATTGTGATTAAGAGGTCATTTTTCAAGAACTGGAAAAAATTCGAACATAGTTTAAAGAGCAGGGTATTGACTAGGGGGCGAACCCCCTAATATACGTTTTAAAAATTTATGAATATAGAAGTTCGTTACGTAAGTTAATTCTAAGTTACGTATATTTATTACTAATAAAAACGTTCGTAAATAAAATTAAACAAGTTTCGAGAAAGCCATTTAACCAAATATAATATGCAAATTTTGTTTTAATTATTCATGTACGGTGAGCCAAAATCAAAACCTGCATTAATTCAAAAACGTTCAAAAATTAAATAAAAAAAACAAGTTTTTTTAACTGAAAGTAAGGAACGACGTTAAAACTTAAAACGAACAGAAATTATTCCGTATATGAAGGGGCTGTCCCCTCCTCAACGCCTCGCTCTTTACGCTAAAGTTTGACTTTCTCACAACTCTATTTTTTTAAACAATAAAAAAACTTTAGCGTAAAGAGCGAGGCGTTGAGGAGGGGACAGCCCCTTCATATACGGAATAATTTCTGTTCGTTTTAAGTTTTAATGTCGCTCCTTACTTTCAGTTAAAAAAACTTGTTTTTTTTTATTTAATACCATACAAGGATAAAACCTTTGCTAAAGCTCTTCTATCAACAGAATCGAACGCGTGCTCATAATCTATAAAACTGATGACCAAAGGTGTTTGAAAACTCAGGCACTTCTCAATTATTAACCTAAGAGTAAAAATTTGGTCAACACATCCTCTACCTTTTCTAAAACCGCACTGCTCTTCTCTTAAAACTTTGTCTACGGCATCTCTCAGTCTAAAAAGTGTCATATTACTAAGCAATTTGCTACCTACAGAGACCAGACTAGTGCCTCGATAATTACTACACTCACTTTTATCACCTTTCTTATAAAGTGGCTTAATTAAGGTTTTCCTAAAATCGTTAGGTACTTCCCCTTTTTCAAAAATCATATTCATAATCTTCAATAACTTATTTCTAACCTCAGAGCCACCATATTTAAGAAACTCATTTAATACCCTATCAGCACCTGGAGCCTTATTATTCTTTAATCATCTTAGTAATGTTTCTAATTCATCATCACAAAAAATATCTTCATTCACATCCAAGGTATCACAAACTGTTTACTTTTCATCTGTATTTATTCATGCAACTCTATCTCGTTTAAGCAAATTATCAAAATGTTCGGCCCATCTCGCTTTAGCTTTGCCTTATCGCTAATTGCCACCCCAGTCCTATCTCTAACTGGCACAAGTCCGGATTGACTACTACCTCTCAATTTGTTAACATGCCATTACAATATTTTACTATTATGCCGTCTAGCTGCATCTTCTAAATCCTCGGCAAGTTTATCCATGGCCTCCACTTCACACCTACTTAGTTCATATTTCATTGCTTTCTCCACTTTCTTTACATTTCTTTTGTTTTCATGTGATCTATCACTCAGCTAATTCTTGTACAAGTCCTGTCTCCTTTCTATTAAACTGAAAGATTTGTCAATAATATTCTTAGCTGCAGTTCTCGCTTTCTTCCCTGATACACCTTCAGCAAGTTCAAAAATCATTTTTCGAAAATTATTCAAAGCCATCTTCCACATTTTCAAATTTTAAACTCTCAAGTTTAGTTTTCAACTGTTCCTGGAACGTTTCTCTCAAATTCTCATCCTGGAGTCTACTAACATCATAACGTCCCGGGAGGTAATTACCCGTCCGATATTCCAGCTAGAAATTAACCCTTGACACTACTAGATTGTGATCTTTACTTTTAACATCAATAACAGCACTCCTATAGACCCGAGTATCTTGTATTGATCCTGCCAGTCTTCGGTTTACAATAACATAATCAATAAGGTTTGCTGTCTTACCATCACGTGAATATCATGTTAACTTATGAGCCATTTTATGACCAAACACCGTATTGGTTATAACTAGATTGTTATGCCTACAAAATTTAAAAAGTCTGTATCCATTACTGTTTTCTTTTCCTACACCAAATTTACCTAAGCTGGGATACCATCTATCCTTATTTCTACCAACCTGGGCGTTAAAAACTCCCAGCAATAACATAATATTTCTGCCTGGGACCGTGTCTATTTGCTCCTGTAACTGTAAGTAAAATTCATCTGAGTCACTAGTATCTCCATCAGTCGGTTCTACAGGGGCGTATACAACTATAACTGATACCTTGAACTTACTAGTCATAAAATGAGCAATTAGTGTTCTATTATTAATACCTTCCCAGCCTAAACAAGACTTACCAGCTTCCTTATTCATCATGAGCCCTACTCCCTGTCTATGTAACCCATCCTTCCTGCCTGAGTAAACAATTTCTATATCACCTAATTTCAT
Organism: Artemia sp. Qi Xiang Cuo; assembly: GCF_049724085.1. Lineage (NCBI taxonomy): Eukaryota > Metazoa > Arthropoda > Branchiopoda > Anostraca > Artemiidae > Artemia > Artemia sp. Qi Xiang Cuo. The sequence continues at coordinate 35,404,136 of NC_142803.1, read as the reverse complement.
GCTTCCTACCCCTGGGATATGAGTTTCTGAAACTACTAATAAATCCAGTTCGAATTGTCTAAATTCGTCAGTCAAAATGTCGATACGATAGTCATTTTTAATGTCGTAACATTCCAAGTTCCAATTTTCATGTTCTTTAAATCATTGAAATTTGTTTCGCCTAGGAAAAGCAATGATCCTGGATACCAGTGCAGGAAGGGGATCACATATCTTCTCAAGTCTACACCGAAGTGCTTAAGCTAGCTTAGAACCGGACAGCAAGAAGTCCCTGGGACCTCCATGACTGGAGGATTTGTGCAATTCTTGGCCTATCTTGGTTAAAACATTGTTTTCAGCACTTGGTGATGCTCCTCTATTAGCAAGAGTCAAAATCCTGCACAGACAATCTCAAGCCTATTACCTCCGACTCAGTATATATTCCTGCCTACAAATTTTATGCTACTTCAGGGAGGCAACCCGTAATAGATAAATTAGCTAGGAAGAGGTCTTTCAGACCAAAGACGTCTATCAAAACAGATCACACCCAGAAAATTGTCCATTAGTCAGAATCCACAGCAAATGCTGTGTTGTTTACCAGGCTATAATTTCCTCTAGGGGTGCCACTCCTCAAGTAGGACTAGAGTTGACTGCAAGGCCCCCATTCTTGCAGGTACCTCGAAAAGGTCGAGGCAGCCCTTTGCAGATGCCGTTGTCCATAGATCTGGATCTTCCGCCCTGCCACAGTTGTACTCCTCTAGAGGATCCTCCCGCGATGGTAGTTCTGCATCACCATGCAATTTAACCCATTGCTGGGAGAAGGTTTGCAACTCAAGGAACTTGTGGATAAACCAGTGTGCCCTTTTGAGTGAACATTTGAGGGGCCTTCTTCCTCCTCCGCCTGTATTTATGACCCCGGGCAAGGGTGCCCCAGATTCTATTATGGACCCCCCGGGACAAG
>NC_142803.1:35389930-35402699 GCF_049724085.1 Artemia sp. Qi Xiang Cuo | reverse complement strand
GAGAATTTAATGGTGAAACTCTGTGGTCGTTATAATACACAAGTTTTATTTGAACAGTGTTGTGAGGTCCTCTAACCCAACCCCAAAGGGTTCCAATCCTCCTACCCCAACCTCGAAGGAAGCCCCCGGTCCTCAAAGGCCCCCCACGCTCCCAAAGGCCCGCCCCCGGTCCCCCACTGTCCCCCAGGCCCCCAACGGCCCCCCCAGACCCCCCAAGGCCCCCCAAGCTCCCCACGGGCCACCGGCGCCCCAAAGGCCCACCCAGACCCTCCAATGCCATCCACGGGCCCCCCACAGGCCCATCGAGCTCCCAAAGGACCAACGGGGTCCCAAAGGCCCTCCACCGGTCCCCAAATGTCCCCCAGGCACCCAAAGGCCCTCCCTGTGCCCCAAAGGCCCTCCCTGTGCCCCAAAGGCCCTCCCCCGTCCCCCTCCTCCTCCTCCTCCCACCTCCTCCTCCTCCTCCCTCCTCCTCCTCCTCCCTCCTCCTCCCACCTCCTCCTCCTCCTCCCCTCCCCTCCCCCTCCCATTCCCTCCCCATTTTTTATACTTTTTTTTGTGCATTGAGACACAGAACGACCCCCTCCCCCCGGCCCCTCCCCCCTCCAAAGGTCTGATTTTTTCAAAGTCCATTTTGAATTTCTTTCATTGAAATGCAAGAGTTGGAATATTTCAGTAGTGTTTGGTTGCGGTTTACCATGTCACAGTTACATTCCCTTAATTTTTGATAGTCCATTTTGAATTTCTTTCGTTGAAATGCAAGAGTTGGACTATTTCAGTATTGTGATGTTGTGGTTTAACATGTCACAGTTAAATTAACTTAATTTTTCATAGTCCATTTTGAATTTCTTTCTTTGAAATGCAAGAGTTGGAATATTTCACTAGTGTTTGGTTGTGGTTTACCATGTCACAGTTACATTCCCTTAATTTTTCATAGTTCATTTGAATTTCTTTCGTTGAAATGCAAGAGTTGGAATAGTTCAGTAGTGTTTGGTTGCGGTTTACCTTGTCACAGTTACATTTTCTTGATTTTTCAAAGTTCATTTTGAATTTCTTTCCTTGAAATGCAATAGTTGGAATATTTCAGTAGTGTATTGTCGTGGTTTACCTTGTCACAGTTACATTCTCTTGATTTTTCAAAGTTCATTTTGAATTTATTTCTTTGAAATGAAAGAGTTGGAATATTTCAGTAGTGTGTTGTTGTAGTTTACCCTGACACAGTTACATTCCCTTAATTTTTCAAAGTTCATTTTGAATTTCTTTCGTTGAGATGCAAGAGTTGGAATATTTCAGTAGTGTTTGGTTGTGGTTTACCATGTCACAGTTACATTTTCTTGATTTTTCAAAGTTCATTTAGAATTTCTTTCGTTGATAAGAAAGAGATGGTATTGATCAGAAGTGTGTGGTTGTGGTGTCCATTATCTCAGGTACATCTCATTAATTTTTCAAAGTTCAATTTGAATTTATTTCTTTGAAATTCAAGAATTGGAATATTTCACTAGTTTTTTGTTGTAGTTTACCCTGTCACAGTTGCATTCCCTTGATTTTTCAAAGTTTATTTTGAATTTATTTCGTTGAAATGCAAGATTTGGAATATTTCACTAGTGTTTGGTTGTGGTTTACCATGTCACAGTTAAATTTTCTTGATTTTTCAAAGTTCATTTAGAATTTCTTTCTTTGAAATGCAAGAGTTGGAATATTTCAGTAGTGTTTGGTTGAGGTTTACCTTGTCACTGTTACATCTTCTTGATTTTTCAAAGTTCATTTTGAATTTCTTTTATTGAAATGCAAGAGTTGGAATATTTCAGTAGTGTTTGGTTATGGTTTACCATGTTACAGTTACATTTTCTTGATTTTTCAAAGTTCATTTTGAATTTCTTTCATTGAAATGCAAGAGTTGGAATATTTCAGTAGTGATTGGTCATGGTTTACCCTGTCACAGTTACATTCCCTTAATTTTTCAAAGTTCATTTTGGATTTCTTTCGTTGAAATGCAAGAGTTGGAATATTTCAGTAGTGTTTGGTTGCGGTTTACCTTGTCACAGTTACATTCTCATGATTTTTCAAAGTTTATTTGAATTTCCTTCGCTGAATTGCAATAGTTTGAATATTTAAGTTGTTTTTGTTTGCGGTTCAAATTGTCACAGTTGCATTCCCTTAATTTTTCAAAGTTTATTTTGGTATTATTTAGAATTAATTCAATTTTTGTTCTATTTAACGATTGTTTGGTTGTGGTTTACTGTGTCACATTTACATTTTCATGATTTTTCATAGTTTATTTTGAATTTCTTACGCTTAACATCCCGATTGTGTAATTTTAAGTAGTGTTTGGTCGTGGTTTAACTATTCAATGATGATTTTTATAGATATTTCAATTCACATTTAGAAATTCTAACATTTAAATGAAAGTGTTCGACTTTTGACTAAGTTATTGCTTGCGTATTAAATATTCGAAGTGAAATCTTCTAAATTTTTTAAAGCTTATTCTGAATTTCTTTCGTTGAAATGCAATAGTTGGAATATTTCAGTATTGTTTGGTTGTTGTTTTACCTTGTCATATTTAAAATTTAATGATTATTAAAAGTTATTTTTTAATTTAATTCGTTGAAATTAAATAGTTGGAATATTTCAGTAGTGTTTGGTTGTGGTTTACTTTGTCACAGTTACATTTTCTTGATTTTTCAAAGTTCATTTTGAATTTCTTTCATTGAAATGCAAGAGTTGGAATATTTCAGTAGTGTATGGTTATGGTATACCTTGTCACAGTTACATTTTCATGATTTTCCACAGCTAAGTTTGAATTTATTTCATTTAAATGCAAGATTTTTTATATTTCAGTAGTGTTTTTTTGTTGTTTAACATGTCACACTTATATTTTCTTGGTTTTTCAAAGTTCATTTTGAATGTATTTCGTTGAAATGATAGAGTTTGAATATTTCACTAGTGTTTGGCTGTGGTTTACCTTGTTACAGTTAAATTTTCATGATTGTTCACAGTTCATTTTTAATTTCTTTCGTTGAAATGTAAGAGATGTAATATTTCAGAAGTGTTTGGTTGTGGTTTACCTTGTCACAGTTACATTTTCTTGATTCTTCAAAGTTCTTTTTGAATATCATTAGTTGAAATGCAAGAGTTGTAATATTTCAGTGGTGTTTGGTCGTGGTTTACCTTGTCATAGTTACATTTTCATGATTTTTCCAAGTTCATTTTGAATTTCTTTCGTTGAAATGAAAGAGTTGAAATATTTCAAAAGTGTTTGGTTGTGGTTTACCTTGTCACAGTTAAATTTTAATGATTGTTCAAAGTTCATTTTGAATTTCTTTCGTAGAAAAGCAAGAGATTGACTATATCAGTAGAGTTTGGTAATGGTTTAACTTGTCAAAGTTAAATATTGTTTATTTTTAATTTTTCAATTTTAATTTCTTTCGTAGAAATTCAAGAGTTTGAATATTTCAGTAGTGTTTGGTTGTGGTTTACCTATTGACAGTTACATTTTCTTGATTTTTCAAAGTTCATTTTGAATTTTTTTCTTTGAAATGCAAGAGTTGGAATACTTCAGTAGTGTTTGGTTGTGGTTTACCTTTTCAAAGTTACATTTTCTTGATTTTTCAAAGTTCATTTTGAATTTATTTCGTTGAAATGCAAGAGTTGGAATATTTCAGTAGTGTTTGGTTGTGTTTTACCTTGTCAAAGTTACATATTATTGATTTTTCAAAGTTCATTTTGAATGTCTTTCGTTGAAAAGAAAGAGTTGGATTATTTCAGTAGTGTTTGGCTGTGGTTTAACTTGTAAAAGTTACATTTTCTTGATTTTTCAAAGTTCATTTTGAATTTCTTTCGTTGAAATTCAAGAGTTGGGCTATTTCAGTAGTGTTTGGCTGAGGTTTACCTTGTCACAGTTACATTTTCTTGATTTTTCAAAATTCATTTTGAATTTCTTTCTTTGAAATGCAAGAGTTGGAATATTTCAGTAGTGTTTTCTTGTGGTTTACCTTGTCACAGTTAGATTTTATTGATTTTTAAAAGTTCATTTTGAATTTATTTATTTTAAATGAAAGAGTTGGATTAATTCAGTTGTTTTTTGTTGTTGTTTACCTTGTCAAATTTAATTTTTATTGATTTTTAAAAGTACATTTTGAATTTCTTTCTTTTAAATGCAATAGTTGGAATATTTCAGTAGTGTTTTGTTGTTGTTTACATTGTCACAGTTAAAGTTTCTTGATTTTTCAGAGATCATTTTGAATGTCTTTCGTTGAAAAGCAAGAGTTGGAATATTTCAGTAGTGTTTGCTTATGGTTTACCTTGTCACAGTTACATTTTCTTGATTTTTAAAAGTTCATTTGAATTTCTTTCGTTGAAATGAAAGAGTTGGAATATTTAAGTAGTGTTTGGTTGTGGTTTACCTTGTCAAAGTTACATTTTCTTGATTTTTCTAAGTTAATTTTTAATTTACTTATATTAAATGAAATATTTTGAATATTAACTTATTTTTTGTTTTTGGTTTAGATTTTCACAGTTAAATTTTAGTGATTTTTAAATTTTCATTCTGAATTTATTTGGTTGAATTGCTAGAGTTGGAATATTTCAGTAGTGTTTGGTTTTGGTATACCTTGTCACAGTTACATTTTCTTGATTTTTCAATGTTCATTTTGACTTTCTTTCGTTGAAATGAAAGATTTGGAATATTTCAATAGTGTTTGGTTGTGGTATAACTTGTTACAGTTACATTTTCTCGATTTTTCAAAGTTCATTTTGAATTTCTTTCGTTGAAATGCAAGAGTTGGAATATTTCAAAAGTGTTTGGTTGTGGTTTACCGTGTCACAGTTACATTTTCTTGATTTTTCAAAGTTCATTTTGAATTTCATTTTGTTGAAATACAGGATAGTGACCTATCTTCTAATGTCAGGTTATTGTTTGACTAGTCGCTTTTAAATTCGCATGATTTTTCACAGCACATTTGAATAACATTTGAAGTAATGCTATTGTAGATATCTAACTGCTGAGTTTTGTTGTGTAAAGAAAAGTCTCTCTTAAATTTAATGGATATACATATGTTCATATTGAATTGCTTTCGTTTTAGATCTATAGTTTGACTATTTAATAAGTGTTTGGGTGTGGTTTACCTTTTAAAAGTTACATTTTATTGATTTTTCAAAGTTAATTTTTAATTTCTTTCGTTGAAATGCACGAGTTGAAATATTTCAATAGTGTTTGGTCGTGTTTACCTTGTCACAGTTACATTTTTCTTTATTCTTCAAAGTTCATTTGGAATTTCTTTCGTTGAAATGCAATAGTTCGACTATTTCAGTAGCGTTCGGTTGTGATTTACCTTGTCACAGTTACATTTTCTTGATTTTTCAAAGTTCATTTTGAATTTCTTTCATTGAAAAGACAGAGTTTGAATATTTCAGTAGTTTTTGTTTGTGGTTTACCTTGTCAAAGTTACATTTTCTTGATTTTTCAAAGTTGATTTTGAATTTCTTTCGTTGAAATGCAATAGTTGGCATATTTCAGTAGTGTTTGGTTGTGTTTTACCTTGTCACAGTTACATTTTCATGATTTTTCAAAGTTCATTTTGAATGTCTTTCGTTGAAATGCAAGAGTTGTAATATTTCATTAGTGTTTGCTTGTGTTATACCTTGTCACAGTTACATTTTCTTGATTTTTCAAAGTTAATTTTAATTTCTTTCGTTGAAATGCAAGAGTTGGATTATTTCAGAAGTGTGTGGTTATGTTTTAACTTGTAACAGTTACATTTTCTTGATTTTTCAAAGTACATTTTGAATTTCTGTCGTTGAAATGCAAGAGTTGGATTATTTCAGAAGTGTTTGGTTGTGGTTTACTTTGTCACAGTTACATTTTCTTGATTTTTCAAAGTTCATTTTGAATTTCTTTCGTTGAAATGCAATAGTTGGAATATCTCAGTAGTGTTTGGTCGTGGTTTACCTAGTCACAGTTACATTTTCGCGATTTTTCAAAGTTCATTTTGAATTTCTTTCATTGAAATGCAAGAGTTGGAATATTTCAGTATTGTTTAGTTGTGGTGTACCGTGTCACAGTTACATTTTCTTGATTTTTCAAAGATCATTTTGAATTTCTTTTATTGAAAAGCAAGAGTTGGAATATTTCAGTAATGTTTGCTTATGTTTTACCTTGTCACAGGTACATTTTATTGATTTTTAAATGTTAATTTGAATTTATTTATTTTAAATTCAATAGATTGTATATTTATTTATTGTTTTGTTATTGTTTAACTTGTCACAGTTACATTTTATTGATTTTTAATTGTTCATTTTGAATTTCTTTCGTTGAAATTCAAGAGTTGGAATATTTCAGCAGTGTTTGGTTGTTGTTTACCTTGTCACAGTTACATTTTCATGATTCTTCAAAGTTCATTTTGAATTTCTTTCGTTGAAATGCAAGAGTTGGAATAGTTCAGCAGTGTTAGGTTGTGGTTTACATTGTCACAGTTACATTTTCTTGATTTTTCAAAGTTATTTTTGAATTTCTTTCGTTGAAATGCAAGATTTGGAATATTTCAGTAGTGTTTGGTTGTGGTTTATCTTGTCACAGTTACATTTTCTTGATTTTTCAAAGTTCATTCTGAATTTCAGTCGTTGAAATGCAAGAGTTGGAATATTTCAGTAGCGTTCGGTTTTGGTATAACTTGTCACAGTTAAATTTTCTTGATTTTTCAAAGTTTATTTTGAATTTCCATCGTTGAAATGTAAGAGTTGGAATATTTCAGTAGTGTTTGGTTTTTGTTTACCATGTAACAGTTTATATTTATTTATTTTTCACTGCTTCTTTTGTATTTCATTCTTTTAAATGCAAGAGTTGGAATATTTCAGTAGTGTTTGGTCGTGGTTTAACTTGTCATAGCTACATTTTCTTTATTATACAAAGTTGATTTTGAATATCTTTCATTGAAATGCAAGAGTTGGAATATTTCAGTAGTGTTTGGTTGTGTTTTACATTGTCAAAGTTACATTTTCTTGATTTTTCAAAGTTCATTTGAATTTCTTTCTTTGAAATGCAAAATTTGGATTATTTCAGTAGTGTCTGGTGATGTTTTACCTTTTCACAGTTACATTCTCTAGATTTTTCAAAGTTCTTTTTGAATTTCTTTCATTGAAATGCAATAGTTGGATTATTTAAGTAGTGTTTTGGTGTGATTTACCTTGTCACAGTTAAATTTTATTGATTTTTCAAAGTTCATTTTGAATTTCTTTCGTTGAAATGCAATAGTTGCAATATTTCAGTAGTGTTTGGTCGTAGTTTACCTAGTCACAGTTACATTTTCGTGATTTTTCAAAGTTCATTTTGAATTTCTTTCATTGAAATGCAAGAGTTGGACTATTTCAGTAGTGTTTAGTTGTGGTTTACCTTGTCACAGTTACATTTTCATGATTTTTCAAAGCTCATTTTGAATTTCTTTCGTTGAAATGCAAGAGTTGGAATATTTCAGTAGTGTTTGCTTATGGTTTACCTTGTCAAAGTTACATTTTAATGATTTTTAAAATTTAATTTGAATTTATTTCGTTTAAAATAATGTTTTTGAAAATTTCTTTTTTTTTTTCTAATTGTTTTAATTTTATAAGTTAAAATTTCTTTATTTTTCAAAGCTCATTTTGAATTTATGTTGTTAAAATGCAAGAGTTGGAATATTTCAGTAGTGTTTGGTTATGGTTTACCTTATCACAGTTACATTTTCTTGATTTTTCAAATTCATTTTGAATTTCTATCGTTGAAATGCAAAAGTTGGAATATTTCAGTAGTGTTTGGTTGTCGTTTACCATGTCACAGTTACATTTTCTTGATTTTTCAAACTTCATTTGAATTCCTTTCGTTAAAATGCAAGAGTTGGAATATTTCAGTAGTTTTTGGTTGTGGTTTAACTTTGTCACAGTTAAATTTTCTTGATTTTTCAAAGTTCATTTTGAATTTCTTTCGTTGAAATGCAAGAGTTGGAATATTTCACTAGTGTTTGGTTGTGGTTTACCTTGTCACATTTACACACATGTATACACATGTACACACATGTGCTTATCATGAGTGCTCATGATAAGTTAACCTAACCTTTTCCGGTGAGTATGGTTAGGTTAGACTAGATTAAGTTAGGTTAGATTAGGTTAGGTTAGCCTACATATGCATCACTTAGGTTAGCTTAGGTTAGGTGAGAGACAGGCGAAAAGTTAGGTGTATGATTAGGTTAGGTTAGAATAGGTTAGATTAAGTAAGGTTAGGTTAAGTTAGGTTAGGCTAGGTTAGCCTACGTACGCGCGCGTACGTAGGCTAACCTATCCTAACCTAACCTAACCTAACCTAAATCACTAAAATGTAACTGTGACAAGGTAAACCACGACCAATCACTACTGAAATATTCCAACTCTTGCATTTCAACGACAGAAATTCAAAATGATGTTTAAAAAATCAAGAAAATTTAAGTATGACAAGGTAAGCCACAACCAAACACTTCTGAGATAAACCAACTCTTGCATTTCAACGAAAGAAATTCAAAATTAACTTTGAAAAATCAAGAGAATGTAACTATGACAAGGTAAACTATAATAAGACACTTCTGAAATATTCCAAATCTTGCATTTCAACGAAAGAAATTCAAAATGAAATTTGAAAAATAAAGAAAAAGTAACTGTTAAAAGGTATAACACAAGAAAACACTACTTAAATATTCCAACTCTTGCTTTTCAACGAAAGACATTCAAAATGAACTTTTAAAAATCATTAAAATGTAACTTTGACAACTTAAACCACAACCAAACACTACTGAAATATTCCAACTCTTGCATTTCAACGAAAGAAATTCAAAATGAACTTTGAAAAATCAAGAAAATGTAACTTTGACAAGGTAAACCACACACAAACACTTCTGAAATATTCCAACTCTGTATTTTCAACGAAAGAAATTCAAAATGAAATTTGAAAAATCATGAAAATGTAACTGTGACACGGTAAATCATAACCGAACTCTACTGAAATATTCAAACTATTTAATTTAAATGAAAGAAATTAAAAATGAACTATGAATTATCAAGAAAATATCACTGTGACAAGGTACAGCAAGACAACACACTACTGAAATAAACCAACACTTGAATTACAAAGAAATAAAATTGCGATTAAAAATTATATATAAAGAAAATGTAAATGGGAGAAGTTAAACAACAACAAAACACTGCTGAAATATTCCAACTCTTGCATTTCAACGAAAGAAATTCAAAATGAACTTTGAAAAATCAAGAAAATGTAGCTATGACAAGGTAAACCACAACCAAACACTGCTGAAATATTCCAACTATTGCATTTAAATGAAAGAAATTCAAAATGAACTTTGAAAAATCTTGAAATTGTAACTGTGACAAGGTAAACCGCAGTACAACATTTCTGAAATATTCCAACTCTTTATTTTCAACGAATGAAATTCAAAATGAACTTTGAAACTGTGACAAGGTAAACCACAACCAAACACTACTGAAATATTCCAACTCTTGCATTTCAACGAAAGAAATTCAAAATGAACTTTGAAAAATCGAGAAAATGTAACTGTGACAAGGTATACCACAACCACACACTATTGAAATATTCCAACTCTTGCATTTCAACGAAAGAAATTCAAAATGAACTTTGAAAAATCAAGAAAATGTAACTGTGACAAGGTATACCATAACCATACACTACTGAAATATTCTAACTCTTGCATTTCAACGAAATAAATTCAGATTTAACTTTTAAAAATCTTGAATATTTATCTTTTAAAATTTAACAAAAAACATCAAAATTAGTAAAGATTCAATATATTTATTATATTCGAAATAAATAAAATATGAAAATTTTATAAACTTTAGTATGAATCAGAGAAAATGAAAAAAACACAAGATAAAATCTGATCTAGTACAGAAAAATAATTAACAATAAATAAAATAAATTTAAAATTGAAAAATAAATAAGATCTAAATTTGCCAAGGTAAAACAAAAGCAAACATTACTGAAATATTCCAAAAAATTATTTTCAACGAAATAATTTCAAACTTATCTTTGAAAAATCAATAAAGTGTAACTGTGACAAGGTAAACCACGACCAAACACTACTGAAATGTTTCAACTCTTTAAATTCAAAGAAATAAATTCAAAATGATCATTTAAAAATCACTAATATTTAACTGTGGCAAGTTAAAAAACGACCAAACACTACTTAATTAGTCCAACTCTTGCATTTCAACGAAATAAATTCAAAATTAACTTTTAAAAATCAAGAAAATCTAACTTTGACAAGGTAAACCAAAAGCAAACACTACTGAAATATTCCAACTCTTGCATTTCAACGAAAGGAATTCAAAATGAACTTTAAAAAATCAAGAAAATGTAACTGTGACAAGGTAAACCACAGCCAAACACTACTGAAATATTCCAACTCTTGCATTTCAACGAAAGAAATTCAAAACGAACTTTGAAAAATCAAGAAAATGTAACTTTGACAAGGTAAACCACAGCCAAACACTACTGAAATAATCCAACTCTTGCTTTTCAACGAAAGACATTCAAAATGAACTTTGAAAAATCAAGAAAATGTAACTGTGACAATGTAAACCACCACCTAACAATAGTGAAATATTCCAACTCTTTCATTTCAATGAAAGAAATTCAAAAATAAATTATAAAAAACAGGAAATTGTAACTTTGACAAGGTAAAAAACAATGAAACACTATTAAAATATTCCAACTCTTGCATTTCAACGAAAAAAATTCAAAATGAACTTTGAAAAATCAAGAAAATGTAACTTTCAATAGGTAAAACACACCCACACACTACTGAAATAATCCAACTCTTGAATGTAAACTACATAAATTCATAAATAAATTTTAAAAATCAAGAAAATTTAACTTTGACAAGTTAAAACACAAACAAAAGCTACTGAAATATTCCAACTCTATCATATCAACGATATAAATTAAAAATTAAAATTGAAAAATAAAGAAAAAGTAACATTTAAAATTTAATAAACTAAAAAACTAAAATTAACGAATAAAACAATATAATATAAAACAAATAAATAAAACTTTAAATTATAAAAATAAATAATATTTAACTTTTACAAGTTAAACCAAAAAAAAACACTACTGAAATATTCCATCTCTTGAATTTCAACGAAAGAAATTCAAAATGAACTTTTAAAAATCACGAAAATGTATCTATGATAAGGTAAACCACAATCAAACACTTCTTAAATATTTCAACTCTTGCATTTCAACGAATGAAATTCAAAAAGAAATTTGAAAAATCAAGAAAATGTAACTGTGACAAGTTGAACTACAACCACACACTTTTGAAATATTCCAACTCTTGCATTTCAACGAAAGAAATTCAAAATGAACTTTGAAAAATCATGAAAATGTAGCTATGACAAGGTAAACCACAACCAAACACTACTGAAATATTCCAACTCTTGCATTTCAACGAATGATATTCAAAAAGAACTTTGAAGAATCAAGAAAATGTAACTGTGACAAGGTAAACCACAACCAAACACTACTGAAATATTCCAACTCTTACATTTCAAAGAAATAAATTCAAAATGAACTTTGAAAAATCATGAAAATGTAACTGTAACAAGGTAAACCACATGCAAACACTACTGAAATATTCAAACTATTTCATTTCAACAAAAGAAATCCAAAAAGAACTTTTAAAAATCAAGAAAAAGTAACTGTGACACGGTAAACCACAACAAAACACTACTGAAATATTCCACTCTTGCATTTCAATGAAAGAAATTCAAAATAAACTTTGAAAAATCAAGAAAATGTAACTGTGACACAGTAAACCGCAACCAAACACTACTGAAAGATACCAACTCGTTAATTTCAACGAATGAAATTCAAAAAGAACTTTGAACACTCAATAAACTGTAAATGTGACAATCTAGACCACAACAAAACACTACTGAAATATACCATCTCTTGCATTTCAACGAAAGAAATTAAATAAGAACTTTGAAAAATCAAGAAAATGTAACTGTGACAAGGTAAACCATAGCCAAACACTACTGAAATATTCCAACTCTTGCATTTCAATGAAAGAAATTAAAAATCAGCTTTTAATAATCAATACTCTGTATCAGTGAAATTGTATACCACAACCAAACATATCTTAAATAGTACAAATCTTGAATTTCAACGTAATAAATTCAAATGAACTTTGAAAAATTAGGAAAATGTAACTGTGATAGGGTAAACCACATCCAAACACTACGGAAATATTCCAACTCTGGCATTTCAACGATAGAAATCCAAAATGAACTTTGAAAAATTAAGTTAATGTAACTGTGACATGGAACACAGCATCCAACCACTACTGAAATAGAAAAACTATTGAGGTAAGTTGTCAGAACTTCAAATGCACAATGAACCAGTTAGGGTACGTGACTGGTTCAAGTAAATACGCATCCGAGCACATCAGATATAGTCAAACACTTGCTAATAAACGCATGTTAAACAAATGAGCTTTGTAAAATTAAGAGGCATAAACAGTTAAAGGGGCATATCTAACCGAAAGCTAATGAAATAGTACAACTCTTGCATTTCAACGAAAGAAATTCAAATGAACTTTGACATATCAAACGATGTAGCTGTAACAAGGGAAACCACAACCAAGCACTACTGAACTATTCAAGGTCTTGCTTTTCTATGAAAGAAATTCAAAATGAACTTTGAAAAATCAAGAGGATGTAACTGTGACAAGGTAAACCG
>NC_142803.1:35077232-35126930 GCF_049724085.1 Artemia sp. Qi Xiang Cuo | reverse complement strand
AAGTTCACCAAGACATAACAAATTTAAAGTTCAATTTTAAATTTTTCCATAGAAGATAAGAACAGTTATACTATGATTGTGATTATTTTCTATGAAGATAAAAAGTTTCACTTGAATTCTAAATTTCCATAAATTCAATTCTGACCTTTGTCAGAGAGAGGAAAAAACTTTAAGTTCTGTTCCAAATACTTTCCTGGAAAAAGAAAATTTCAAGTTCGATTCTGATTTTTAACATTGAAAATGAAATAAGCTCCTGATCAAGTTTGTTTTCCTAAAATAATATAAAATTTTCCACTTCAATTCAGATTTTTCTCAGAGAGATGACAAAATTTTAAATATTGTTCTAAATTTTTCATAGAAGATAGGAAATGTATATCATGACTGTGATTATTTTCTATGAAGATAAAAAGTTTCACTTTAATTCTAAATTTTCTTAAATTCAGTTCCGACCTTTCTCAAAGAGTCAAATTTAAAGTTCTGTTTCAAATATTCCCCCGAAAGAAGAAAGGAAAAATTATGCTATGATTATGACTATTTTCCATGAAGATAAAAAGTTTCACTTTAATTCTAAATTTTCTTAAATTTTGTTCCGACTTTTCACATAGAGATGAAAAAATTTAAAGTTCTGATCCAAATTTTTCTTAGAAGATAGAAAAGTTCAAGTTCTCTTCTGAATTTTACCAATGAACACAATTCAATTATAATTTCTCCAGAAAAACTAAAAAGCTTCCACTTCAGTTTTAAGTTTACCAAGACATAAAAAATTTAAAGCTCTGTTCTAAATTTTTCCATAGAAGATAGAAAAAGTTATACTATGAATGTGATTATTTTCCATGAAGATAAAAAGTTTCACTTTAATTCTAAATTTTCTTAAATTTTGTTCCGACTTTTCACATAGAGATGAAAAATTTAAAGTCTGATCCAAATTTTTGTTAGAAGATAGAAAAGTTAAAGTTCTCTTCTGAATTTTATCAAAGAAAACAATTCAATTCTAATTTCTCAAGAGAAAATAAAAGGCTTCCACTACAGTTTTAAGTTCACCAGGACATAACAAAATTTAAGTTCTGTTCCAAATATTTTTGCAGAAGATAAGAAAAGTTTTACTATGATTGTGATTATTGTCCATGAAGATAAAAAGTTTCACTTTAATTCTAAATTTTCTTAAATTCAGTTCCGACTTTACACATAGAGATGAAAAAATTTAAAGTTCTGATCCAAATTTTTCTTAGAAGATAGAAAAGTTCAAGTTCTCTTCTGAATTTTACCAAAGAACATAATTCAATTCTAATTTCACCAAAGAAAATAAAAAACTTCCACTTCAGCTTTAAGTTCACCAAGACATAAAAAACTTAAAGTTAAGTTCTAAATTTTTCCGTAGAATATAGGAAAAGTTATACTATGATTGTGATTATTTTCTATGAAGATAAAAAGTTTCACTTTAATTCTAAATTTTCTTAAATTCAATTCCGGCTTTTCCCAAAGAGAGGAAAAAATTTAAAGTTCTGTTCCAAATATTTCCCCGGAAGAAGAAAAGTTCAACTTTGATTCTGAGTTTTCTTAATGAAAATGAAATAAGTTATTGATCAAGTCTATTTTCCGAAAATAATATAAAAATGTTCCACTTCAATTCAGACTTTTCTTGAAGAGATGAAAAATTTAAAATACTTCCAAATTTTTTTATAGAAAATAGAAAAGTTCAAGTTCTCCTCTGAATTTTACAAATGAACACATTTCAATTCTAATTTCACCAGAGAAAATAAAAAAGCTTCAACTTCAGTTTTAAGTTCACCAAGACATAAAAAAATTTAAATCTCTTTTCTAAGTTTTTCTGTAGAAGATAGGAAAAGTTATACTATGATAGTAATTATTTTCTATGAACATAAAAATTTTCATTTGAATTATAAATTTTCTTAAATTCAGTTCCAACTTTTTTCATAGCGTTGAAAAATTTGAAGTTCTGTTCCAAATTTTTTCCCGGAAGAAGAAAAGTTAAACTTCGATTATTAATTTTCTTAATGAAAATTAAATAAGTTATTGATCAATTATATTTTCCCAAAATAATGTAAAAATTTTCGACTTCAGTTCAGACTTTTCTCAGAGATGAAACAATTTAAAATACTCTTCCAAATATTTCTTAGAAGATAGAAAAGTTCAAGTTCTCTTCTGAATTTTACCATATAATACATCTCAATTCTAATTTCACCAGAAAAAATAAAAAGCTTCCACTTCAGTTTTAAGTACACCAAGACATTAAAAAATTTTTTCAATTCAAAATTTTTATGTAGAAGATATGAAAAGTTATGCTATGATTGTAATTATTTTTCATGAAGATAAAAAGTTTCACTTTAATTCTAAATTTTCTTAAATTCAGTTCCGACTTTTCACACAGAGATGAAAAAAATTTAAAGTTCGGTTCGACATTTTTCATAGACGATTGGAAAAGCTATACTTTGATCGTGAATATTCAAGCTCTCTTCTGAATTTTACCAAAGAACACAATTCAATTCTAATTTCTCCAGAGAAAATAAAAATCTTACACTTCAATTTTAAGTTCGCCATGACATAAAATAAATTTTGTTCAGTTCTAAAATTTTTCATAGAAAATAGGAAAAGTTCTACGGTAATTGTGATTATATACAATGAAGATAAAAAGTTTTACCTTAAATCTAAATTTCGTTAAATTCAGTTCCGACTCTTCACATAGAGTTGAAAAAAATTTAAAGTTATGTTCCAAATTTTTCATAGAAGATTGGAAAAGTTATACTTTGATCGTGAATATTCAAGTTCTCTTCTGAATTTTACCAAAGAACACAATTCAATTCTAATTTTTCCAGAGAAAATAAAAAGCTTCCACATCAGTTTAAGTTCACCAAGACATAAAAAATTTAAAGTTCAGTTCTAAATTTTTCCGTTTAAAAGTTCAGTTCTATGATTAGGTTAGGTTAGATTAAGTTAGGTTAGGTTAAGTTAGGTTAGGCTAGGTTAGCCTACGTACGCGCGCGTACGTAGGCTAACCTAGCCTAACCTAACTTAACCTAACTTAATCTAACCTAACCTAATCATACACCTAACGTTTTGCCTGTCTCTCACCTAACCTAAGCACGCGTACGTAGGCTAACCTATCCTAACCTAACTTAACCTGACCTATCTTAATCTAGTCTAACCTAACCTGATTTATTATTTTTACAATGTTTATGTTAGGTTAGGTTATCTTATCATGAGCTCTCAGGATAATTTAAAATAACCTAGTCTAACTTAAACATAGAGAAATGTTTCTAATTATTTATTAATATTTATTTATTACATAACCTAAACTATTGTTTTTGGTGGTTAGATGAATGAACTGAATTTAATAAAAATTAGAAATAGAGTGAAACTTTTTATCTTCATGGCAAATCATCACAATCATAGTGTAACCATTCCTATCTTCTATGGAAAAAAATTAGAATTGAACTTTAAATTTTTATGTCTTTGAGAAATTATTAACTGAAATGGAAGCTTTTTCATTTTCATTGGTAAATTTCAGAATTGAGCTAACTTTTTTTCTCCTCTCTAAGAAAATTCAGAAGAGAACTTGTACATTTTGCACTTCTTCGAGAAAACTTAGAAATAAAGTGGAGCTCCATATCTTCATGAAGAATATTCACAATCAAAGTATAACTTTTTCTATCTTCTATGAAACATTTCGAACAATATTTTAAATTTTGTCATCTCTTTGAGAAAAATCTGAATTGAAGTGGAAAATTTTATATTATTTTAGGCAAATAGAATTGATCAATAACTTATTTCATTTTCATTGAGAAAATTCAGAATCGAAGTTCAACTTTTCTTTTCTGGGAAAATATTTTGAAGAGAACTTTTAATTTTTTAATCTCTTTGAGAAAGGTTGGAATTGAATTTAAAGAAATTTAGAATTAAAATGAAACTTTTTATCTTCATGTAAAGTAATCACAATCATAGTATAACTTTTCCTATCTTCTATGGAAAAATTTAAACCTGAACTCAAATTTTTTTATGTGATGGTGAACTTAAAACTGACGTAGAAACTTTTTATTTTCTCTGGAGAAATTAGAATTGAATTATGTTATTTGTTAAAATTAAGAAGAGAACTTGAAATTTTCTATCTTCTATGGAAAATTTGGAACAGTATTTTAAATTTTTTCATCTCTTTGAGAAAAATATGAAATGAAGTGTGAAATTTTTTAATATTTTGAGAAAATAGAAATGATCAATAACTGATTTCATTTCCATTGATAAACTTCAGAATCGAAGTTGAACTTTTCTTCACTTCTTACAGAAAATTTAAAATTGAAGTGAAACTTTTAATCTTTATAGGAAATAATCACAATCATAGTATAACTTTTTCTATCTTCTATGGAAAAAATTTAGAACTGAACTTTAAATTTTTTATGTCATGGCAAACTTAAAATTGAAGTGGAAGCTTTTTATTTTCTCTGGAGAAATTAGAATTGAATTGTGTTCTATGGTAAAATTCAGAAAAGAACTTGAATATTCACGATCAAAGTATAACTTTTCCAATCTTCTATAAAAAATTTGGAACAGAACTTTAAATTTGTTCATCTCTATGTGACAAGTCAGAAGTGAATTTAAGAAAATTTAGAATTAAAGTGAAAGTTTTTATCTTCATTGTAAATAATCATAGTATAACTTTTCCTATCTTCTACGGAAAAATTTAGAAGTGAACTTTAAATTTTTTATGTCTTGGTGAACTTAAAACTGAAGTGGAAGCTTTTTATTTTCTCTGAAGATATTAGAATTGAATTGTGTTCGTTGGTAAAATTCATAAGTTTAAATTTTGTCATCTCTTTTAGAAAGGTCAGAATTGAATTTAATAAAATTTAGAATTATGATGTAACTTTTTATCTTCATGGAAAATAATCACAATCATAGTATAACTTTTCCTATCTTCTATGGAAAAATTTAGAACTGAACTTTAAATTTTTTATGTCTTGGTGAACTTAAACTGATGTGGAAGCTTTTTATTTCTGGACACCATGACATTCGCCTCGAGCATGTACATGTCCAAAACAACAACAAATGCTGAAATTTCTAGTTCATTCTTAAGAGTCAAAAGTGATCAAAGGACACACTGGCCTCACCCTCCTCCTTGCACTCTTTTCCTCAAATGTATCCGATTAGAATTCAACAGAGCCCAGGGTCATATAACGATGCCTCCAGATACAACCCCAGATCCCTGAGGCAAGTGTTGTAAGTTATGCCCTGGGTAATATATGGTGTTATGGAAGGGGTAGTCGTATTAACTTTGAAGGAGGCTCATTTGATCGGCAATTAAAAATTCTAGTTCCATTTTAGGGGTCAAAAGTGATTGGAGGGCAGACATCCCCTTGCAACGTTTTCTCCCAAATGGATCTGATCTAAATTTGGAAATACTTATTTTTTTTCCCATACCAGGGCACTAAGTATTGGAGGAGTTGTCGTAGAAACTTCGAAAAGGGCTCATTCGACTGAAAATTGGAGTGGCTAGTGCCCGTTTTAGTAGTCGAAAGTGATTGGATGGCAAATAGTCTCCCCCACGCCCACAATTCCCCCAAACACATCCAATCAAAATTTTGAGATCGCCATTTTGTTCAGCGTAGTTAATTTCCAGATAGAAAATAGGTTTTTGGGGAGGACACTCCCCCACAACCCTCAGGGCAAGGGTTTTAAGTTATGCCCAGGGGGCATATAAGAACGATGTTGCCAGAATGTATTATTTATTCCTTTAGAGCAGGGCACTTCGTATCGAAGAAGTTATCGAAGAAACATCGAAAAGGGTTCATTCAATTGGAAATTGAAGTGACTTGTGCCCTTTTTAAAGTCGAAAGTGATTAGAAAGCGACTAACACCCCTTCCACGCCCACTACTTCCCGAAACACATCTAACAAAAATTTTGATATAGCCATTTTGTTCAGCGTAGTTGATATCCAGGTGGTGGTTTTTAAGGAGGACACTCCCCAACAGCCCTAACGCCAAGGGTTGTAAGTTATGCCCTGGGGGCATATAAGGTTTTCATAGAAGGCGTTGCCGTAGAAGTTTGAAAAAGGCTCAATCGATTGGATATTCAAAAGGCTAGTGCTCTTTTTAATAGTTGAAATTGATTGGAGGGCAACTAACCCCCTTCTCACACCCACCTTTTCCCCAAACACATCCAATCAAAATTTTGAGATAGCCGTTTTGTTCCACGCAGTTCAATTTAGTTTTAAGTTCTGGAAATTAGGTCTTTGAGAATGACACCCCCCCCACAGCCCTCAGGGCAAGGGTAGTAAGTTATGCCCTGGGGGCATATAAGGTTTTTAATGAACGTGTTGTCGTAGAAACTTCAAAATGGCCTCATTCGATTGGAAATTGAAATGGCTAGTGCCCTTTTTAATAGTCGAAAGTGATTGGAAGGCAACTAACACCCCTTCGACGCCCACCATTCCAAGAAACACATCCAATAAAAATTTTTGAGATAGCCATTTTGTTCCACGAAGTTCAAAGTTCAGGAAATTATCCTTTAAGCAGGATACTCCCCCCACAGTCTACAGGGAAAGGGTTATAAGTTATGCCCTGGGGGCATATAAGGTTTTTAATGAAATCTTTGTCGTAGAAAATTCAAAATGGCCTCATTTGAGTGGACATTCAAATGGCTAGTGCCCTTTTTAATAGCTGAAAGTGATTTGAGGGCAACTAACCCCCCTCTCACGTCCACCATTTTTCCAAATACAACCAATCAAATTTTTGTATAGCCATTTTATTCAACGTAGTTGAAAGTTTTGGAAATTAGGTCTTCAAGGATCACAACCCCCCCCCCCCCCGCCCTGAAGGAAAGGGTTGTAATTTGTGCCCTGGGGGATATAAGGTTTTTATTGAAAGCGTTGTCGTAGAAACTTCAAAAGCGCTCATTCAATGGGAAATTGAAAGGGCTAGCGCGTTTTTTAATAGTTGAAAGTGATTGGAGAGCGACTAACGCCCCTCTCACGCCCACCATTTTTCTAAACACATCCAATCAAAATTTTATGATATCCATTTTGTTCAACGTAGTTGAAAGTTCTTGAAATCAGGGCTTTTAGGATGATAACCACCTCAAAGCCCTCAGTGCAAGGATTGTAAGTTATGTCCTGAGGGCATATACGGTTTAAATGGAACGTTGTTGTAGAAATGTCAAAAAGGGCTCATTTGATTTGAAATTGAAATTGCCCTTTTTAATAGTCGAAAGTGAGTGGAGAGTAACTAAACCCCCTCTCACGCCCACCATTTCCCCAAAAACATTCAATCAAAGTTTAGACATAGCCATTTTGTTCAACGTAGTTTAAATTTCAAGAAATTATGTTTTTAAGGATGACAAACCCCCAGAGCCCCCAGGGCAAAGGTTGTAAGTAGGGAAAAGGTAACACAGGGCAAAGGTAACACATTCAATCAGAACTTTTAGATAGCCATTTTATTCAACGTAGTTGAAAGTTTTGGAAATTAGGTCCTTAAGGATGACAGCCCCTCCCCCCACAGCCCTCAGAACAAGGGTTGTAAGTTATTCCCTGGGGGCATATAAGGTTTTTATTGAAAGCGTTGCCGTAGAAACTTCAAAAGGGGCTCATTCAATTGAAAATTGAGAGTTCTAGTGCTCTTTTTTAATAATCGAAAGTGATTGGAGGGTAACTAACCCCCCTCTCACGCCCACCATTCCTCCAAACACATCCAATCAAAATTTTCAGATAACCATTTTGTTCAACGTAGTAGAAAGTTCTGGAAATCTGGTCTTTGAGAATAACAACCCCCTAGCCCTCAGGGAAAGGGTTGTAAGTTATGGCCTGGGGGCATAAAAGGTTTTTATTGAAAGTGTTGTCGTAGAAACTTCAAAAGGGCTCATTTGATTGAAAATTGAAAGGGCTAGTGCCATTTTTAGTTGAAAGTTATTGGAGAGCGACTAAAGCCCCTCTCACGTCCACCATTTCCCCAAACACATCCAATCAAAATTTTGAGATAGCCATTTTGTTTAACGTAGTTGAAAGTTCTTGAAATTAGGCCTTAGAGGATGACAACCACCCTAACAGCCCTTAGGGTAAGGGTTGTAATGTATGCCTTGGAGGCATATAAGGTGTTTATAGAAAGTATTGTCGTTTCAAAAAGGGCTCATTCGAATGGAAATCGAAAGGCCTAGCGCCCTTTTTAATAGTCGAAAGTGATCGGAAGGTTTGACATTTTTATAGTGAAAATCGATGTGGGTATAATGTATTATTTTCTTTTGTTGTTGCTGTTTACACCAGGGCACTTCGTATCGAAGGAGTTGTCGTGGGAACTTGGAAAAGGGCTCATTCGACTGAAAATAGTAAGGGCTGATGCCCTTTTCAATAGTCGAAAGTGATTGGAGGGCAACTAATCCCCCTCCCGCGCCCACCCACCCATTTGCCCATTATCATTAAAAACTAAATGTTGCCTTGAGATTAAATGAAAATGCACTGTGTTAATGCTAATTCTCAATAAGGCATACATTCTCTGTTGATTCATCAATTTTAAATGGCTTAATTATCAGATGACGATTATTCGCTTACCAAAATATTAAAATTTTAAAATTCACTTACACATTTTCTTGTGCAAAAAATACGTTTCTCTGTTTCAAATGTTAATCTTTGGTTAAAAAAAGTCCAGTTTTGGGTCGAAAAATAAACCATTTCCGTAAAAATCGAACTAATAAAGCTTTTTGACCGTAAACTCTAGTTTTTTGTAGGAAAACTATGGAAAATACATTTCTCTGGGTCAAATGTGAATATTTGGTTAGAGAAAGCCCAGCTTTGGATCGAAAAATAAGCCATTTCCGTAAAATCTGAACTAATAAAGATTTTTTTACCGTAAACTCTAGTTTTTGTAAGAAAATTATAGAAAATACATTTCTCTGGTTCAAATGTGAATCTTTGGTTAGAAAAAGTCCAGCTTCGGATTGAAAAATAATCCATTTCCGTAAAATCTGAACTAATTAAGGTTTTTTTATCGTAAACTATATTTTTTGTAAGAAAATTATAGAAAATACATTTCTCTGGTTCAAATGTGAATCTTTGGTTAGAAAAAGCTCAGTTTTGGATAAAAAAAAACCATTTCCGTAAAAATTGAACTAATAAAGGTTTTTTGATCGTAAAATCTAGTTTTTGTTAGGAAATTGCAGAAAATACATTTCTCTGGTTTAAATGTGAATCTTTGGTTAGAAAAGGCCTGGTTTTGGTTTGAAAAATTATCCATTTCTGTAAAATCTGAACTAATAAAGGTTTTTTGATCGTAAACTTTAGTTTTTTGTAAGAAAATTATAGAAAATACATTTCTCTGGTTCAAATGTGAATCTTTGGTTAGAAAAAGCTCAGTTTTGGATCGAAAAATAAACCGTTTCCGTAAATATTGAACTAATAAAGATTATTTGACCGTAAACTCTATTTTTTTATAAGAAAATTATAGAAAATACGTTTTTCTGGTACAAATGTGAATCTTTGGTTAGAAAAAGCCCAGTTTTGGATCGAAAAATATGCCATTTCCGCAAAATTGAACTAATAAAGGTTTTTGACCGTAAACTCCAGTTTTTTGTAAGAAAATTATAGAAAATACATTTCTCTGGTTCAAATGGGAATCTTTGGTTAGAAAAAGCCCAGCTTTGGATCGAAAAATAAACCATTTCTGTAAAAATTGAACTAATAAAGGTTTTTTGATTGTAAAATCTAGTTTTTATAAGAAAATTATAGAAAATACATTTCTCTGGTTTAAATGTGAATCTTTGGTTAGAAAAGCCCCAGTTTTGGTTTGAAAAATTATCCATTTCTGTAAAATCTGAACTAATAAAGCTTTTTTGATCGTAAACTCCAGTTTTTTGTAAGAAAATTATAGAAAATACATTTCTCTGGGTCAAATGTTAATCTTTGGTTAGAAATAGCCCAGCTTTGGATCGAAAAAGAATCCATTTCCTTAAAAATTGAACTAATAAAGCTTTTTAGACCGTAAAATATAGTTTTTGTAAGAAAACTATAGAAAATACGTTTTTCTGGTTCAAATTTTAATCTTTGGTTAGAAAAAGTCCAGTTTTGGATCGAAAAATAAACTCTTTCCGTAAAAATTGAACTAATAAAGGTTTTTGACCGTAAACTCTAGTTTTTTGTAAGAAAATTAGAGAAAATACATTTCTCTGGGTCAAATGTGAATCTTTGGTTAAAAAAAAGTCCAGCTTTGGATCAAAAAATAAACCATTTCTGTAAAAATTGAACTAATAAAGCTTTTTTGACTGTAAACTCTAGTTTCTGTAAGAAAATTATAGAAAATACATTTATCTGGTTCAAATGTGAATCTTAGGTTAGAAAAAGTCTAGCTTCGGATTGAAAAATAATCCATTTCCATAAAATATGAACTAATAAAGGTTTTTTGATCGTAAACTCAATTTTTTGTAAGAAAATTATAGAAAATACATTTCTCTGGATCAAATGTAAATCTTTGCTTAGAAAAATCCCAGCTTTGGATCGAAAAATAAGCTTTTGTCCATAAAATCTGAACTAATAGAGCTTTTTTGTCTGTAAACTCTAGTTTTTGTAAGAAAATTATAGAAAATACATTTCTCTGGGTCAAATGTGAATCTTTGGTTAAAAAAAGTCCAGCTTTGGGTCGAAAAATAAACCATTTCCGTAAAAATCGAACTAATAAAGGTTTATTGATCGTAAACTCTAGTTTTTGTAAGAAAACTATAGAAAACACATTTCGCTGGGTCAAATGTGAATCTTTGGTTAGAAATAGTCCAGCTTTGGATCGAAAAATAAAGCATTTCCATAAAATCTGAACTAATAAAGCTTTTTGACCGTAAACTCTAGTTTTTTGTAAGAAAATTATAGAAAATATGTTTCTCTGGTTCAAATGTGAATCTTTGTTTAGAAAAAGTCCAGCTTTGGATCGAAAAAAAGCTATATCCGCAAAATCTGAATTAATAAAGGTTTTTGACCTTAAGCTCTAGTTTTTGTAAGAAAATTATAGAAAATACATTTCTCTGGTTCAAATGTGAATCTTTGTTTAGAAAAAGCCAAGTTTTGGATCAAAAAATAAACCATGCACCCTTTTACAGGTTAGGTTAGGGGGGGGGTGACTTCAATTTTATTTGTGGTATTTACTGTTTCTTCTAATTTTGACATGATAGCGAATTAAAACTTCTGATGGCTTTAGCTGTCATTTATACATCCATAGTAATTTGTGTTAGTTTTAAGTTTGCCATATCTTTTTTTCTGTTCTTTCCAGGGTTCAACCTCATTCCTTACTTTTCTTTGAAAAACTTAGTTCTTGGAAAGGTTTTTCCAGGTTTTACCAAAGACATTAAATCTCATACAGACTTTTATTAAGGACATTAAATCTCGTCCCAGAATGAAAACAAACCCATATCCTTCTAATTGTTGAATTTTAGACATGAAAATTATGGATATAATGAAAAATATTAAGTAATCCTGTTTATTACATTTATAGGACACCCCTGAGTACATTCAAGAGGGGCAATCCTTATTGGATGCATATGTCGACCATCTTGCGCATGATCGAGATGACGAAGTATGAGCCAAGTGGAAACTCACTGAAAGCGATGAGTTTCTTCTTTGCAATACAAACATTAGTCCTACAGATGATGTGATTGAAGTTCATTACACGGAAGACGGTTTGTCATATACATCGGAGGATTTGGTACGGCGGGGACCTTCGGGCCGACTCTGCATAGAGGACGATGAGCGGTTGGTTTATAGTCTGCCCTCTCCAAGGGATATAAGAATACGAGAGGATTTATTTGAGGACATGCCCCCTCTGAGCAATATAAGGATAATAGAAGATGATGATATTCAAGTAGTTGAAGCTGAGATTGTATACTCAAAAACGGTTATAAATATTGATCTATCAAATGAATAAAGATTAGAAGAATGATTTATTTTTATCTATGATAAAAACTTGGCTGTGGACTGATAGCACTCTAATGGGTGATCTCATCAATTTGAACTATTCATGTACAGAAGTGTCTGCTGGTATCCTTACTCTATGCATATCGAGTATGAGAAAATTAATATAGTTCAAACAAATTTATTGTATGATTACAATATAAAACTCGTCAAGCATATCAATAATGAGATTTATCGTAAAATGATATATGATAGCTCTTCCAGCCCGATTTTCGATGTTTAAAATCCATTCTATAGAATAACATCTTATGTTGTCTCTTAAAGGGCCATTTTTTCCCTTCTCTTAGATCATATTCATTATAATATTCAGTGTTATATCTTGCACTATGCAGATTTTTCTTTAAGTTTTCATCGTTGTCTTTTATACTTTATTTTGAGAAATCTCTGTAGAGAAAGCCCTCTTTTGTCTGTCTCTTCTTTCGATCTTCCTTTTCTGTCATATCAAACCTTGTTTTATGCGAGTTTGTTGGCAATCTGTATAAATTTCTCTCCATATCATGTATGATCTTCTCCTCATTTCCTCCAGATTTTTCTCCTCTATCACTGCGTTTACACTGTCTAAACATGCAGTAGGTTTATGAAAATGCTCAAATCATGATAATGTTCTTTACATATAGAACAGTTGCAATAAAAGGATATTGCTAACTCAATTTGTTTATTCATGTTATCACACTGCTAACTCTACACTTAGTGAAACAATAACAATGCCAGGTTAGGCATTCAGTGCGCATGTGCAAACTTCGTACCGGATTCGAGAATTCCCCGTCGGTTATGCAATCAATTTCCCAGAAATCTGGTCCCCTTCGTGGATCAATACCATTGTACCGTTAGTATTCAATGCGCATGTGCAAACTTCGTTCCGCGTCAATAGGCTTAGAAACATCCCCTGATTGACCTTGGAAAAGGTGTCATTGACCCTGTTCCCGTTAGACTCGAGAATTCCCGGTCGATTATGCAATCAATTTAACAGAAATCTGACCCCTTCGTAGATCAATAATCTGACTGTGACGTCACTTCCGGTCGGACAGGCACCCCCTTTTCTACTTACTCTTGAGATGCCTTATTGGGAATTAGCATTAACACAGTGCATTTTGATTTAATCTTATGGCAACATTTAATTTTTAAACATAAAGTCAAATGGGAGGGTGGGCGTGGGAGGGGGATTAGTTTTCCTTCAATCACTTTCGACTATTAAAAAGGGCATCAGCCCTTTTTGAGCCCATTTTGAAGTTCCTACGACAACTCCTTTGATACAAGGTGCCCTGATCTAAACAACAACAACAACAAAAAAATAATACATTATATCCACATCGATCTTTACTATAAAAATGTCAAGCCTTCCAATTACTTTCGACTATTAAAAAGGGCACTAGGCCTTTCAAATTTCCAATCAAATGAGCCCTTTTGAAGTTTCTACGACAACGCTTTCAATAAAAACCTTATATGCCCCCAGGGGATAACTTACAACCCTCGCCCTGAGGGCTGGGGGGGGGGGGTTAACATCCTCACAGAAATAATTTCCAGAACTTTCTACTACGTTGAACAAAATGGCTATCTGAAAATTTTGATTGAATGTGTTTAGGGGAGTGGTGGGCGTGAGAGAGGGATTAGTTACCGTCTAATCACTTTCAACTATTAAAAAGGGCACTATCCCTCTCAATTTCCAATTCGATGAGCCCCTTTGGAAGTTTTTACGACAACTCTATCATTAAAAGCCTTATATGCCCCCTGGGCATAACTTACAACCTTTGCCCTGGGGACTCTCGGGGGTTTGTCATCCTTGAATACATAATTTCCAGAACTTTCAACTATGTTGAACAAAATGGCTATTTCTAAACTTTGATTGAATGTGTTTGGGGAATTGGTGGGCGTGAGAGGGGGGTTAATTACTCTCCACTCACTTTCGACTATTAAAAAGGGCAATGTCAATGTCAAATCAAATGAGCCCCTTTTGAAATTTCTACAAAAACTTTCAAAATAAACCTTACATGCCCCCAGGGCACGAATTACAACCCTTGCACTGAAAGCTCTGATGGGGTTTTTATACTAAAAGACCTAATTTCCAGAACTTTCGACTACGTTGAACAAAATGGATATCTCTAAATTCTGATTGGATGTGTTTGGGGAAGTGGTGGGCGTGAGAGGGGGGTTAGTTGCCCATTTCAATAAAAATCTTATATGCCCTCAGGGCACAATTTATAACCCTTGCCCTGAAGACTATGGGGAGATTGTCCTGCTCAAAGGTATAATTTCCTGAGCCTTAAACATAGTGGAACAGAATGGCTATCAAGAAATTTTGATCGGATATGTTTGAGAAAATGGTGGGGATGGAAGGTGTGTATGGTGATTTCCAATCACTTTCTATGATTAAAAAGGGCACTAACCCTTTTAATTCCCAATCGAACGAGTTATTTTTGATGTTTCTACAACAACACGATCAGTAAAGGCCTTATATGCCCCCAGGGCATAACTTACAACCCTTGCCCTGAGGGCGTGGGGGAGTGTCCTCCTCAAAAACATAATTTCTATCTGGAAATCTGTTTGAGAGAGGGGGGCTAGTTTCCCTCTAACGACTTTCGACTATTAAAAAGGGCACTAGACCTTTGAATTGCTAATCGAAGTAGCCCTTTTTCAGGTTTCTACGACAAAGATTTCAATAAAAATTTATATGCCCCCAGGGCGTAGCTTATAACCATTTCCCTCAAGACTGTGGGGGAATAACTTGCTCAAAGGCATAATTTCCTGAACTTTAACTAGGTGGAACAAAATGTCAATCTCAATATTTTGATTGGATATCTTTGGGGAAATGGGGGGTTTGGGAGGGGTGTTAGTTGCCTTCCAATTACTTTGGACTATTAAAAAGGGCACAAGCCATTTCAATTTCTAAACAAAGTAGCTCTTTTTGAAGTTTCTACGATAACGCGTTCTATAAAAACTTTATATGCCCCCAGGGCATAACAGGGCATAACAACCCTTGTTCTGAGGGCTGTGAGGAGGTTGTCATCCTCAAAGACCTAATTTCCAGAACTTAAAACTACTTTGAACAAAATGGCTATATCAAATTTTTGATTGGATGTGTTTGGGGGAATGATTGGCGTGGGGGGGCTAGTTGCCCTCCAATCACTTTCGACCATTAAAAAGGGTACTAGACCTTTGACTTTCCAATCGAATGAGCCTGTTTTGAAGTTTCTACGACAAAGCCTTCTATAAAAACCTTATATGCCCCCAGGCCATAACTTAAAACCCTTGCCCTGAGGGTTGTGAAGGAGTGTCCTCCTCAGTAACATATTTTCTACGTGGAAAACAACTAAGATGAACAAAATGGCTATCTCAAAATTTTGATTGGATGTGTTTGGGGGAATGATGGGCGTGGGGGGGGGGGGGGGCTAATTGCCCTCCAAACACTTTCGACTATCAAAAAGGACACTAGCCCTTTGAATTTCCAATCAAATGAGCCTTTTTTGAAGTTTCTACGACAACGCCTTCTATAAAAACCTTATATGCCCCCGGAGTATAACTTAAAACCCTTGCCCTGAGGGTTTTGGGGGAGTGTCCTCCTCAAAAAATATTTACTATCTGGAAATCAACTACGCTGAACAAAATCGCTATCTCCAAATTTTGAGTGGATGTGTTTGGGGGAATGATGGGCGTGGGGGGGGGCTAGTTGCCCTCCAATCACTTTCGACTTTTGAAAAGGGTACTAGCCCTTTGAATTTCCAATCGAATGAGCCTGTTTTGAAGTTTCTACGACAACGCCTTCTTTAAAAACCTTATATTGCCCCCAGGGCATAACTGAAAGTCCTTGCCCTGAGGGTCGTGGGGGAGTGTTCTCCTCAAAAATATATTTTCTATCTGGAAATCAACAAAGTCGAACAAAAGAGCTATCTCAAAATTTTGATTGACTGTGTTCGGAGGTCGGATGGGCGTGGGGGGGGGGGCTTGTTTCCATCACGTACCATTTGACATTTAAAAAAGGGCACTAGTTCTTCGAATTTTTTATTTACATAGCCGGTTATGAAGTTTCTACGACAACGCCTTCTATAACAACCTAATTTACCCCCAGGGCATAACTTAAAATCCTTGCCCTGAGGGTTGTGGGGGAGTGTTCTCCTCAAAAACATATTTTCTATCTGGAAATCAACTACGGAGAACAAAATGGCTATCTCAAAATTTGATTGGATGTATTTGGGGGAATGATGGGCGTGGGGGGGCTGGTTGCCCTCCAATCACTTTCGACTATTAAATAGAGTACTAGCCCTTTGAATTTCCAGTCGAATGAGCCTATTTTGAAGTTTCTACAACAACACCTTCTATAAAAACTTTATATGCCCCCAGGGCATAGCTTAAAACCCTTGCCCAGAGGGTTTTGGGGGAGTGTCCTCCTCAACAACATATTTTCTCTCTGGAAATCAACTACGCTGAATAAAATAGCTATCTCCAACTTTCGATGGGATGTGTTGGGGGGAATGAGGGGCGTGGGGGGGACTAGTTCCCCTCCAATCACTTTCGACTATTAAAAAGGGCACTAGCCACTCCAATTTCCAATCGAATGAGCCCTTTTCGAAGTTTCTACGACAACTCCTTCGATACGAAGTGCCAGGATGGAGAAAAAAAACTAAAAACACATTGTGCCCACGTCGTTCTTTACATTAGGCAGCGCTAAAGCTTATGAACTATTTGAAAGCGGTTGGATCTATCATGGATGGAGAGGGACTAAAGGAAGTTATTGTTGCGGCAGAGATTCTCAGGGAAGGTATTGCGAATAAGGTCCTTTCAGGAAATAACATGAACCAGACACTCCATGCTCACTTCCAGGTCTACGAAGGAATTAACGCATTCTGGTGGGAGGCATTTGGGAATTGGCATGAAACATCCTGCTTCGTTTTAGTGCCTTCTACAGCCGAGAAACTTCGAATTCTGAGTGATGCAATTGAACGCTTCAAAAGTGAAACTAGTTCTGAAGCATGTAAACAGATAGGAGACGCGTTGGACAGTATTGCTCCGCTTTTCTCAAAGTACAACGAGTCCAGATCTACCATAAGGAATCTTAGCCTCTGGATCAACTATTTAGATCTTATCCGTCGCGGAAACGACTATCTTTATTCTGAAACAGCTGCGGACTGGGGATCACACTTAAACACCACGAAATAGATGATTCTGATTTTCTCAGCCGCAACTGCGTTTAACTAACTAGAAGAAATGCTACGCCTGCTCGAAAAAGCGCCAGAAGTTCACAGAGGGTTTGTAATTGACAATTTTGTTGTTAGAAAAACAACCGAGTCGTTTTACAGCATTGCATGTGATCATTGCATTTTACAGCATTGCATTGCATGTGAGTCGTTTTACAGCATTGCATGTGAATTTTTACATCAAAGGTCATCGAGAAGTTTCTGGTATCGCTGGTGCGACAACGAATGAAAATACCAGGGATCGATTTCTGGCTACTCTCCCCTTTCTTGCAGCAGTCACCAGAACACTGAAATCAAACCTGAATATGGATGACGAGGCAATGAAGCATCATGAGGATACCACTGCGTTTACGAATTTGACAATAAAAGGCAGAAATCTGGCTATGGATTTGTTAGAGTTGTTCGGGAACCCATTGAAGACGACGATAACAGAGCTGCACAAATTTATGACAGGGGAAATAGCTCCAGAAGCCGTAGCAAATAGTCTGCTGAACCTCCAAAAAATTGGCTTCGAAGCCATAAGCTCATATCTCAAAGGGACATCCACGAAAATAAAATTTGGCATAGTAGAAACTTTCGCCTCTGTGGCCAAAACAGAAAAAAAGAATGAGCAACAAAAAAAAATTTGGGGGAAACTGAGCTACTTAAACCAGCTCTGCGTCTTGCAGATTCAACACAAACTTCGTCCCTCTGTGAGCTTTTTGAGTACGAGCTATAGCCATATCCGACCTCACTTGCAGTGTTATCATTAAGTCGCAGGGAGCCTCAGCTTCCTACTGGTACAAAGTCAACACCCTTGAACTACATCC
The DNA here is from genome assembly GCF_049724085.1 of Artemia sp. Qi Xiang Cuo. Taxonomy (NCBI): domain Eukaryota; kingdom Metazoa; phylum Arthropoda; class Branchiopoda; order Anostraca; family Artemiidae; genus Artemia; species Artemia sp. Qi Xiang Cuo. The sequence goes on along the minus strand of NC_142803.1, from coordinate 35,108,984 downwards.
TGCAACAGTCTGGCTTGCAGTCATGGCCAAAAATAGTTCCACATACGCTTTTTGAAGACTCCTCGATCTGACTATATAGTTGATGTCATGAGTGTCATAATGTGTTATCGACCAGAACAAAATGAGACGCTAGTAGATTTTGGAATACGAGTTTAAGATGGGATTCTTGGGAACATACCCAAAAGCTTATCAGTCTATCCATTTGGTTGGTGACAGGTATAACGGTCTTAGTGACGATAGAACCCGTGATGAATACTCGTTTAACCTCAAAGAAGCATCTGGCTGTGGAGAATGAAGAGGAGATCCGAGAGGAAATATTTCCAGCCCGTTCACTTTCTCCGGCAAAGCTGCAACACTCTGGAACGGGATTCTCAGTACTTGCTCAGCCAAAGGTTGATTGTTGAAAGTTCTTTTCGAGGTCTTGGAGTACAAAATTTTGACCCGTCTGATGGTTCATCTCGCTGGAGGTTTCGAGAGTCGACACAGAGCTGTTACCGTACGCCCCATGGAAGCTCTGTTGATGACGATCTCTCATCTTGCCATGAGGAAGCAGACACTCGGGTTTTATACCACACAGCAGTTGCCTCAAGACGAAAGAGCACACTTGTGATAATACAAACCAACGATACTGATATGGTCTTACTAGCTGCATACTGCTTCCAGTGTCTTGCTAGTCACGACCTCAAGCAGCTCTGGGTTAAGTTTCCGTCCTACTGCATACCTATTCATAAAGAAGCACAAAAACTAGGAGTAATATTTTGAAACGCCGTGCCGCTTGTCCACAGCTTGAGTGGATGTGACACCAAAAGCTTTCTGTATGAAATTGGAAAGGTCCGCTTTTTTTCGACCTGCGAAGTCTTCAGAAATTTTGTTGGGGCCTTTAGGTGATGAAGTTCGAACCCTTTCAGAGAAGCCGTCATCTGTGCAAACTGATGGTTTAGTCAACGTCTGTAAGCACCTTTTGATTACAGTGTATGGCAGAAGTGCGACTAACTTCAATAGTCTGAATGATCTTCGAGCACACTTGTACCCAAGATTGGAGGATTTGCGGCTTTTACCACCAACTGATATCTCGTTTCTGCTCCATTTGAAAAGGTGCATATTCCAGTCAGAGATTTGGATCCAAAGCCACAAGCCCTGTATCAATTTACCTAATGCTATCGATATGGGCTGGAAAATGGAAGATCATGAACTGAAGCCAGACCTAAATTCTGCGATGTCGCATGGGCTAACATCGCTTTTTTTTTCAACTGTGAAAAGATGAGGTGTGGCTGGCACTGCAAATGCTCCAAAATAGGTTTCTGTGACAGCGCATGCAAGTGTGGAGCTGACCCCCAAAAATGCCTACTTTCCGACGTGAATCATAACAAATCTGAAGACGAAGATGAAGAAGAAAAAGAGATTTGAGCCACCGTTTCATGTTCAGTTTTAAATATTTGATTTTTATTTGTTTTGATATTAAACTACTAATGCAGTCGTCTAAACCTTACTTTCAGCTGATCATGACGGTTGCCGTCTACTACATCAGCGGTCGTTGACCCAATCTAACCGATTGGATCATTGGTCATTGCTACGCTGGGATTTAAAGAAAAATAGTATCTTAAATCAGCCTTAATCACCTCTGCACCACGAGTTCACACAGCTTCGCCACCTTGATACTCGTGTATGAGCCTATTTAAGCCCGATTGTATCTACTACTACAGAAAAAATAAATAGTTGCTCAAGAATTAAGATTTTTTGGAAAAGAGGCACATGGTTTGACTCATAATGACGAGCAGAATTCAAATAGAGCATAAAAAATATACCAAATTCGCGCATGCGATCACAGAACATGGTATCTGTTTTTTTGTTTGTTTTTTTCCCTGGTTAAAAATATTAGTTGTATAGAATGTAAATACATGATTTGATTTAAAAAATAGCGATCTATCGTTTGTTGAGATAAAAATCATAGGTTGTGTTGAAAATATTTCGAGTAAAATGCCACTATTCAGAATTTTTTTTTGGGGGGGGGGCATTTCTTCTTGAAATGCTTATATATTCTTGCAGATTCAAGTCGCGACTTTGTTTTTATTAACAACGTGTAAAGGATATTCTAACGGTTTGAATGATGTGCAGTTTGATTCGTTTTCATTTTTTTAACAGCTAAAAATAAAATTAAAAAGAAAACTTGGTCATTGTAGGCTAATTTCTGAAAGCTATGACGTTAGTTAGAAAAAATAAATAGTTGCTCAAGAAGTAAATTTGTTTTAAAAAGAGGTACATGGTTTGACTTATAATAACGAGCAAAATTCAACTAAAGCATAAAAAGATATACTTATGCAGGCAAACATTTCAGTTAAACCGTAAAAACTAGGTAAAATTATATTTAAAACCTTGTTTTCGAAACTAAATAAGGGTTAACAAAAAAAAATAAAGGTTGTCGGGAAAAACGAAAATACCAGGTGAAAGAATGATTACGCTCCTGGATTGACGGCTCCCCAGCCTAATTAATCACCTCACAAGGAAAAGCAAGTTTATTAATTAATCTATTTTATTTTCTCCCATAGGGAGTGGCACGGTCATTTTTCTACCCCTTCATTTTACTCATTCCTTTCCCCCTATTACGAGTGGCGCAATCTTTAGCGGCACAAGTTTATATCAACTCAGCGGCTCAAGGTAAAACCTAAATGGCACAAGTGGAGCAATTCTATAACGGCGCAGTTGCCACGATCCTTAATAATACAGCTTAGACCCTTAATGGCACAAGTGACACGGTCACAAGTGGTACAGGGCCGACAACCATTGAAACTCACGAACTAATAAAAATTCCCCCGGCAGACTTTCTATTTCTAATCAAATGAGCCCTCTCAGAAGTTTTTACGACCACCCCTTCCATAAAAACCTTATATGGCCCTGAGGCCTATCTCATAACGCTAGGCCCGAGCTTTGGGGGGGGGGCTAGATGCCCTCTGATCCCTTTTGACTCTTAAATAGCGGACCATAATTTCCGATTTCCAATTGAAAGAATCCTCTCTGAAGTTAATATGACCATACCTTCCATAAAAACCTTACAAAGTAAAATCTAAGAAGGACCTTGAGGTACTTAAAAGGGAAATTGTATCCTTTTTATCATCAGAATAGTGCTTAATAAAATACATTAATGAAAAGAATTAAGTCAGGATAAATCCAAAGGCAACTTTAAATTAGAGTCATCAAAGGAGAAGATACGGTTTTAACTAAAGTAGGGCCAAAAACCAAAAAGGAACTCAAAAGGCTTTAACTGACAATCAGCTCAAACCAAAAATTGGTTTCTCTCGGTTTGACAAAGTGACGAAAAGGTTCGATTATATTATGCTAATTTTTACATCTAAAAGAATGAGGAGAAGATACGTGGTTGTTGAAGGTAGTTAAAGAATAGTCTCTTACCTAACTGGTGAATTTCCTATTCCACCCATATTGAAATTAGACACACGACCCCCCCCCCCCGATTTCTCTCAGATCCATATCTTATATATGTTTTGGTACTTAATTTTTATTCGTTTGGTGACTTTTTTGTTCCGTCCCCTCAATTACTTCTAGTCAATCCAGAGTTTTCTGTTAAATAATTTGTGATTTTCTTCGGTATATTGGGCTTGTTCTAAAAATGGGTAATTTTACAATACTTCACGACATTCAATCTGGTCTTTTAGTAAAACTGGATTATAATTTTCCGTTATTTATTACGGTTTAAATGTTTCAATAGTTGTTATTGTCTGAAACAAAGGGACGTCAATAGGATTTAGGAATTGACAATTTATTACGGCCGATATAAAAAGTGATGATAATTTCAAGTTAAACTAATTTTAAATAGCCGGTTTATTTCTGATTTATTGGAGCAAAGGGGATTTCGACTTTTACCAAAATTGAGTTACTAAAAAGAAGTAAATTTATTAAGCATAATAATAAGGTGTTCTTACAACCTCTCCCAAATGAATTCTTAGTATATTTTTTTTTTCATAAGGCTAGAAGAGAAAAACACAAATTCAGTAAAAATCATTGTAATTCAATTTGTTCTTTCTCTACCACTATTTGAAACCCCTGAGATTTTGATGTCTATACTCTATCCATAGCTTCTTTAATTTTTTGAATATTAGTCCTATCATAGAGAGTCCTATTATGGATAAATAAAAAGCGCAAGAATATTTAATATTTATATCCAATATGTTTTTACTTATTTCCTCCTGGTGTCTTCAAAGGAAACTCGTATTTCCTCACTACAGTAGACCAATTGTTGAACTAGAGCTATTCCGAACATAAATAGAGAGTATATTTTCATTAGTTATTCCTGCTAGGGAAAGATTTCCCTTTAGCCCTGTTATTGTAAAATTTGAAGACACAATCTCCTTTGTATAATTCCAATAATTGGTATCGCCTACAGTTGACAGGAATTTTAAATCCTGTGGGTAATGCACTCTTAATTTCAAAAATGGTCTTTAGATGGCGCTACTACTGTATATTATCAGAAATGTTCAACCGCAATAATGATATATTGGCCATTTTTCGCGCAAAGTTGCAATTTTCTTGTGGTATCAATTGACCAAAAATATAAAAGGGATGACCAGGGGAAATATTCTCTTTAAGAGTGCGGTAAATAGTGCTAACTTTATTTCTTCTCAAACATAAGTCACATTTCTTTACTGCCTCTTCAACCTGGCAGTACATTGTTATTTAAGGTTTTGACAGCTCCGTGTGGGCTTCTAGAAAAAAGCTTGAACGTATGAGGCGAATGACTCCACCAATTAGTTTTTTTGGTAAAATGATCTTAAATTGACATGTCTGTTTTCTTTTGTCGGAATACTCTTGTCGGAATATATTAAGCCATTCATGAGAGCCAAATGAAGATCTCCTAATCTCTCTTAATTTCAAAAATGGTCTTTAGATGGCGCTACTACTGTATATTATCAGAAATGTTCAACCGCAATAATGATATATTGGCCATTTTTCAAGCAAAGTTGCAATTTTCTTGTGGTATCAATTTACCAAATATAAAAGGGATGACCAGGGGAAATATTCTCTTTAAGAGTGGGGTAAATAGTGCTAACTTTATTTCTTCTTAAACATAAGTCACAATTCTTTACTGCCTCTTCAATCTGGCAGTACATTGTTATTTAAGGTTTTGACAGCTCCCATGTGGGCTTTTAGAAAAAAGCTTGGATGTATGAGGCGAATGACTCCACCAATTAGTGTTTTTGGTAAAATGATCTTAAATTGACATGTGTGTTTTCTTTTGTCGGAATACTTTTGTCGGAATATTTCAAGCCATTCATGAGAACCAAATGGAGATCTCCTAATCGCTGTTGTAAAAATGGACTCTATTAGATATTTCTAATTCGTTGTTCGAATGTCAAATCTTGAAAATTTTTCCGTATCCTGCGATTCACCTTCTTGGTGCCTAGTTCCGAGTGTGATGGACCTATCCCAATTCTCAGCGCCAGTACTTTCCCTCATGAGTACAAGACGCAGCAGGCTCCACCTCTAGAAAATGCCCTCTGTAGGATCTAGTTCCCATACGAAACTATCCTGTCCACACTTGTTTGGACTGATCATACAAAGACTGACCTCATCCAGTTTACCATGGAGAGATCCGGGGGTCAGAAGTCTATCTCTGATGGGCCTGTTCCTTCTCATAGAGGGAAGATCCCCTTCAGTGCCTTCGATAATGAGTTCATCCCTATCCTGATGTTTGTTAGCCCAGGAAGTACTTAGACTAACTGAAATTAACTCACATCCCTCAAAGAGTCTAGTCAACCTTCTCAGGTCTGACTGTTTTTAAATAACTCCCTTAAGCGTTTCACCTTTTCAATAAACACTATGGGGAACATTTAAACTTAAGAGGATAATTTCCAGTTCATTAACTCCATAATTGCTACCCCAATCTCTGGATCCTCTGTTTGCAAATTTATCATTTCTTATTTACTTATTCCAAAAATATCGATTGGTACCTCATCCTCTAATTGTTCTAGATACTCTTATTCTAACTCGTAAAGATTAAGAGACTGATTTTTCTGAAAAATATCCTAGCTGGGACGGTTATTTAACACACAAGAAGCTCCCTTGTTTAAAAAATTAAAATTTTGTGGATTTCTTCAGCCAAGTTACAGTGACTGAACCCATTTCGAATATCAGTTGTTGAGATTAAGTTGGTTTTGTTTGAAAGATTTGAAATAACTTTTAAAATTCTACGGATGCCCCATTGTGAATCTTTTATCGCTTTAAATTATTGCTCTTAAATCTATAAGAGATCGGCTTTTAGTTTCATCCCGCAATTTTTTCGGTGGAACCTTCCCAGCCTTGCCTGGTTTCTTTAAAATGGGAGCTGTATATTCGGACTGTCTTTTTTTCAATTATACCTACTCTGATCATTTCATCTATATGTTTCAGCAAACGTTCTGTCACTAAAAATGGCGCAGGAAATTATTTAACGCATTTAATAGGTATGTTTGGGTCTCTCTGTACTTTATATCCCGGGAAATTGTTTCTTCCTATATCATAAGGTCCAGTTGCAAAAACTCGTTTCAGCTTTAACAAAAGGTTTTCTACGTTTTATTTTCTTTCTGGGCTTAAAGGACCTGTCTTAATTCTGTTCAAAAATTCATGATCTTTCCATATTACTCTGTCACCCTCTATAAAAAAGGCTTTAGCTATACTTTATATCGATCCTGCCGCTAAAAACGTTATATTTTTCAAATAATCATTGTTTATTACTTCATACGTACCAACGGTTTTGTCCCATGGTCAGTTAATAGGATCTTCACTAGTATCAAAATAAACTTTATTTACTGAGTCATTATAGGTTTCACATAGCGACAGAAAATATGTAATTACGTTTCAATATTTTGGATAAACATTATGGTGTCTCCATGAACAACAAAAGGCTCAAAACGACTATACAATTTCACTTGAATCATTTTAAAACAGTTATCTTGGAAACAGGTTTGCTTTGCTATATATGCCATGCTTCGACCCAAAATTTATTAAGCAAAAAACGCAAAGGAATTTATTTCTCGGTTAATAGGTGTTCCTAAGGGAATTTTATTATTCCGCAAATTCAATGGACAGTCTAATTTGTTAAGTATATCATACCCAATAATTACCTCAAATTTCAAATTTAGGACCACTAAAATTTTTTTAAATATTCTTTCCTTACAATTTGTTTCATCTGAAATGCAGAACGCTATATTTATTTCCCGTATTAATGGTAAGGTGTCCCTGCTCAAATATTTCACGGTTCAAATCACAGACAAGAAGTATTATCATATTACATACCTCTTGTCTGTGGTCCAAATTGATGGTTTACGGCACCTACGAACATTTTCTGGAAAGTTTTGGAATATCTCCTTTTTTAGTAAACTTCGTTGACACCCGTTATCAAGGAAACATTTAACGAAAGATGGTCTGCAATTTCGGCATTCCAGTAGGACAAAAATTCGACTCAATATTACGTTCCGGTAGCACTCCAAAACAAATATTTTCATCTAAATTCGAAGGAGGTTTCGTGATTTTATTTTCAGGATCGGGACTTTCCTCCTCTGAATCCCGCCTAATTCTTTTTTTTTTCAATGAGGTTAGGGTCTATACATTTACCTGCGATATGACCAAATTCTTGGCATCTTATAAAAACTGATGGTTGCCAGCAATCTTTTTTAGAATGTCCGGACTTCCCACAGTTATAACATTCTTTTTTTAGGGGGGGGTTATAATTTACTGGGTTTGTAAATTTTACTCTATGGTTAACTCTTTATTCTTCAGGCAAAGCCGTGTGTCTCGACTCAACCACGGCCGCTCCCGAGGACATGCCTGAGGAGCCTCGGTACATTAGATCAACAGATTCATATCTTTTTGCCAGAGTCAACAGTTCATCTTTGTCAACTGTCGATTTAGCTTGTTCTTTCTAAAAAGTTCCATTTTTGTATGAACATGTTTCTTGTCTATGACAACCCTGATGTTTCAGCAAAATATATGAACCTAAATATAATGAATCATAAATACTCTGTTTTACTTCCTACCTATAATGAAAAGGAAAACCTTCCGATTATTGTTTGGCTTCTTGTGAGAACTTTTGAAGAAAGGTAGCTGTATGGTAAAGTTCTACGAAATCATATTATTGAGTTAGGTCTAAAGTGAATACACCAATCGATGCCTTTTTTTATGCTTATTTTGAATATAATAAGAATTTCTATCATAAATGAATTTCAGCCCCCCCCCCCCCTATATGTGCCAATTCAGGGTTAGGTTAGGTATAGCCTATATAGGGGGGGGGGGCTGGAATTCAGTTCCGATAGAAATGCTTATTATATTTTTAATCAGCATAAAAAAAGGCATCAAATGGTGTATTCACTTTAGTCCTAACTCAATAATATGATTTTGTAGAACTTTACCAGCTATATTACTAAATCGACTTTGATGCTGATATTTTATGACTTACCTAGTGCTTTGCTCTTGTTGAATAAGGTTAGCCTACTTTAAATCAGCTTTCCAACAGAACAATTTCTTTAAAAATTGGATACATAAGGCTATTTATAAGACTAGAATTAAATAAAAGAGGAAAGAAATTGACTAGCCAGTACTCTGAGGCTCTCCAGCTAATATTACCCAGTCACCACTGCCATTGCAATTATGCCCCAGCCTTCTGTGATGGTACCAAGTTTAGCCTTCAGCAATGTTCTAGTAAAGTTTGGTAAATATCTACCAAATATATTATTGAGTTAGGACTAAAGTGAATACACCATTTGATGCCTTTTTTTATGCTGATTACAAATATAATAAGCATTTTTGTCAATATATACCAAATCATATTATTCAGTTAGGACTAAAGTGAATACACCATTTGATGCCTTTTTTTATGCTGATTATGATATAATAAGCATTTCTATCGGAAATGAATTTCAGCCCCCCCCCCTATATAGGCTATACCTAACCTAACCCTAAATTGGCCTATATAGGGGGGGGGATGAAATTCATTTCTGATAGAAATGCTTATTATATTTGTAATCAGCATAAAAAAAGGCATCAAATGGTGTATTCACTTTAGTCCTAACTCAATAATATTATTTGGTATATATTGACCAGCATTTCTATTGGAAATGAATTTCAGCCCCCCCCCCCCTATATATACCAAATCAGGGTTAGGTTAGGTATATATAGGGGAGGGGCTGAAATTCATTTCTGATAGAAATGCTTATTATATTTGTAATCAGCATAAAAAAAGGCATCAAATGGTGTATTCACTTTATTCCTAACTCAATAATATGATTTGGTAGATATTTACCTAAAATTTTAGTTTAAGTACTTTTTTTCTTTGTTTGAAACAGGTTAGGTTAAAAAATTGAAAATTGCAGTAATTAATCCAGGGTCAAAAATAGGCCTATACTCTAGGAAGGTATTGCCAAGCTACTATGTTAAGCTTCTCCTGATTTCTAAGTCTTAGAAATTTGCCTGCTTGACAGATCTATATCTAGGCCTATTGGATTTTTGACAAAACAACTTTATAGGCTAGGCCTACTGTAATTTTTGGATTTATGTTTTTTTTCTGAATTTGGGAAATATATTTAGCCTGTAGATCTTCAAAAAACATCATAAATTGGGAGTGAGCAAAGTTGTGAAGCTGTAAACACTTTTGCTGTACATCATTTAAGTCAAAGATCTTTTTTGCAAGGTTTCACTTCTATACCACACATATTTTTAGGTAATTTTTTTGTTATTCATATTATTGACTTATGAATAAAGTAAACATACCACTTGATACCTTTTTTATGCTTTTTCTAAATATAATAATCATTTTTTTTTGAAATGAATTTTACCCCCCATACCTATATATACCAGTTCAGGGTATATATTTGCACACTAGGGGAGTGGGGGGAAGGGTTAAACTTACCTCTCATTTACATCAGAAATAAAATTTACCCCAACCCCCTGATGGGCAAATATATACCTTGAATTGGTATATATAGGGGTGGGGGTAAAACTAACCTAACCCCTTCCAAGATATCAGGAAGTAGCTAAACTAGAATTTTACCATTTGCTGATTTGGTAGTTTTGCCAATATTTTTCTTGGCTAATATCTATTAGACTAATTGTTGAGAACACAGAACTATTTGAAGGAAGCCTGAAAACTTTTTCTCCTTCCTGTAAATACTTTGATTTACCTTAACCCCCTCCTTGATAGATAAATATACAGTACACTTTGTATACTTTCATTATGTTTTGCATCTGCAAATAGCAAATGCCTTCATATTACAGCTTTATTTACTTATTTATTTAATTAAAAACCAAAAACCTGAACATATACAAAAACTTGAAAAAGACAGAGCATAAATAGAGACAAAAATACAAGAAGACAATACAATAAAAAAAATGAAAATTTACCCTAATAGAAGGATGAAAATAGTTAAAAATTTTAGCCAAATGCAGGAGAAATATCAATTATTATTATTATTTCAAGCAATAAGCTGAGAGTTAGTTAATAAAGGTTCAGTATTTTTTTTTTTTTTTTGGACTAATAGAGTATTGCTATGCCAAGTTGGTAAACATAAATATTTATCATAACTAAACAAAATGATTAATGGATTTTAGATTGGTTTGATTTTATGAGGAATTTCCAGAATGGGGCAATACATAAGATATGAGGGAGAGCCACTGCATTATAACAGCATAAGATGCCCAAATTCAACAATTAAGATGGTCAATGAGAAGTAACCTGATGTGTTGAAGGGAGGACCCAATGGGTAGGCCTAAATACACTAAATGATTGGCAGCCTCAACTGCTGAGCTTCCAAGGTTTTATTAGCAGACAAAAGCAGGGATTGCCAATTGAACAGGAAAATTTTTTACTTCTTCAAGTTAAATTGAAGCTCAACCTTCAGGTGTTCATCTTGAAGAATACCAAAAATTGCTGTGATCTCTTGCTACATACAACTGGGACTCAAGATGTTATCTGTCAGTGCTTTCATTTCTACTATATTTTAGAGTAGACTACTTTATTTTGAATGTTTCTCCTCTAATATTTTTAGACCTGTGTTAGTGCTTTATTTCTACTTTAAATTTGGATTTTCCACTTTTTCTTGTCATACTTATGGATTTTTGTTATGGAAATAGGAATTTTGGATACAATGCTGGGATTTTGGCAAAAGTGATTGACAAACATACTGGTTTTTGTTGGACTGCAGAATTTGAAACAAAATAACCATCATGGAAGGACTAACACAATAGACAAATACAATAGAAGCACCTATGCACATTTACAATTTTACTTGCTTAAAAAAGAAGTGCTAGAAGATGTGAAGAGCCTTTGTCACAATTTCATGGTAAAAGACTATGTGAAACAATTTTAGTCTATTCAGTAGGCCTATGTGAACCTTAAAAGAGAAGAGTTCTTCCTACTTGCCTCTAAGGTTTACCTGGGACTAGAAGTGACTGCGTCTCTGTTTTCCTTACAAGAAAAAGACACAAAGTTCATGGAGAAATGCAAGAGCATCAAGGAGATTGCCCAGAAATTTTATATTGAAGCTGTGTCCCTGCTAGTTGACCCATTTCCATTTGATCACATCATTGTAGAGATTGTAGACCCAAAAATTGCATCAGATGGTGGTATTCTATTGTTGCAGCTTTTTTTCCAAAGGTTGATGCACTGCTCATGGGATTTTGGGCTTGGTTGTAAAAGAGTGCAGGCATTGATGCTGCTTAGTCCAGACAACAGTTCACTAGTGTTCTTCATGTCATTTGGTTTATTTTTCGACTTCCCTGCTCAAATGTTGCTGTGGAAACGCTTTTCAGCATTCTGAAAACAGTAAAAAATTAAAAAAAGAATGATCTCAAAAACGTAACATTGGCTGTGATGATTTCTGTCAAGTATGGGATGAAGTGCAAAGGCCCCCCTACATTCACCAAAAGTAGAAAAAAATGAATTCTGTGAAACTTGATGCAATTGCATCTGAATGTGTTGCTTTTTTAGGCATTGGGGATGGTGAGGACAGCAATGACTCAGGATATTAATCTTAGTAATTGGGGTTTTCTCTTAAATCTTATTATTTGGTTGTTCTCATTAATTTTTTTCTGAATACAGTTTAAAGTGCATCTACATTTGCATTTTCTGGAAAACTGGGAGGGAGGTAGCAGTCTACACTAGTTAAAATAAAATAATTCAAAAGATCAAAATGCAGGTGCTGTTCTTAAATCAAGCTTTAAGTGATTCATTTTTGCTACTAGGGTAAAGGTACCAATTATTTGACAGTTTTTGTAAAAAAAAACAGTTTTTCTACCCCAGGACTTCTAATTTAAAGATTTCTGGTTTGAAAAGGGTTTCAGTATGTAGAAAAAACACCTAGGAATCTAATTGTTTAATGAGAAGTTTGAAGTTTTATCTGAAAAGGGTACAAAACTCCGATTTTCCGAAATTAGGGCATTTTCATCTCCAAATTCAACACAACAAAAAAGTTACCTGTTTTCAATGCAAGTCGGACCCAATTCAACACATGTTGAAATACTTAGGGAATACCTGTGGGCGGAACTTGGTGTATTTGACACATATATTCTTGTTTCTTTGTTGTTCTTCAACCTCATTTAATGTATAAAAGTATAAAACAGTATTTAAAAAGTAGAAGTAATAAAACTGACAAAATTGTTTCAAGTATGTATTATTTAGGATAACAAAACTGGTTTAACAAATTTTAATATACAGTATTAAATACAAATAGCATTTAGTATAATAAAATTGTTTAATAGCATTTTGGAAGGAATAGGGTCTAGGAAAACAGGAGTGGATTTCAAGAAATTTGAGAAGTTTATTGTCATTATATTTGATTTAAGGGATTTTAATTTCATATGCAGATTCTTTGCTTCATCCAAAACATAGGTTTGGATTTTTTTTGGGGGGGAGGGCTTTTGATATTTCTATTACATGGTTCTAGACATTCACCCCCCCCCCCCTCAGAAAATAAGATTTTCCAGATTTGATTTTTTTTTTTTTTTAGTTTCATTGATAAGTGCTAAGGAAAGGGAAAAATGACTTCCATGTGAACCTCTGCAATTTCTGGCAGTAGTGGGCATCCATAAATTTGACTGCTATATTTTTGTCAGTGGACCCTGGAATTTGACACCAATTATTTCTCATTTGTTTTACATGTTCAGTGAAGCTTTGACAGAATCATCTATATTTCAACAGGGCCTGTTGTTGTCTGTCGAAAATTTTACAAGGTTACTATAAGATATTTGCAAAAGAAATAAATCAATTTGTAGAAGCCATCATCTATGTTTGAATTTGACTGAAGGAACATTGTTAGTGCGTCTGATATTCCACTACATTGAAAAATAATTTTTTACGTTTGTTACCTAGTTTCTAAAATTCAATATGTGTTGCCATTTAATTTAATTTTCGCGAGAAAAAGCTAATGTGATTAGAAGTCTGATAAAATCAGATGTATCTAGATGCATTATTGCCAATCCCAACCTTTTTTTTGCAATAAATAACCAAGTAACAGTGGTTTGAACATTGCATACCTTAAAAATTGTTAGGAGCTCCTTTCTTGTCAATACAGGAAACTGACTGAATTAAATATTGTTTTCTTATATGGGTGTACTGGATATTGTGTCAACATTTCCTATCATTGAAATACAAAAACGCCTTCAAGAGATGGCGCTCCAAGTCACAGCTAAGCAGTGTTATTTTGTTTTGAAGGAAAATTTCAGCAGGGGTTCTAAAATTGCACTGTCAAATCATCAGTACCTTTACCCTACACTTTGCTTCAAATTAACAACTCAATATAAAAAAAAAGTCAAAACAAAAATAATGCATGAAAAAGCAACCAGCTGGATATCACTCATGCCAATTCAAATAAAAACAAGGGTGTTGTAAAAGTAGTAATAGAAAAGGAAAAATAATGGCAAAGAAAAACAAATAAATAAAATATATTCATATGATCCAGAATATGAGATCTGGACTGGGATTCTATAAATCAAAACCAAACTTAACTAGTCAATAAATACAAATCATTGTCTTAAACACTAGAAGAATATATTTTTGCACAAGTAAAAGGTCTTGAGTTTCGAAATAGGTTGTCTTGAACAAATGCCATTAAAAGTCAGCCTAATAAGGCTTTCTTTGTAACTTGGAAAGAAGTCAGAAAATGGGGAAACTTTTATAGATTTTGGTATTGAAAATAGGGATTTTCCACCAGACTGTTAGGGATTGAAAAAAATTGAAGTGGAAACACTGGTAATATAGCATAAGAATCATTTTTGTTAACATTCCTGTTCAAATAGTAAGTACAATGACTTACTTACTTCTGGATTGTGTCCTACTATAATTCTACTCTTTTTTCGCACTTAAATACTTTATTCCTGCATTAGTGGAATATAAGCACTGTTATCTGTGTAACACATAAAGGAAAGATTGATAGATTCCAATATAAAGGAAAATGAGTATTGGTTACAAGCCTCCAGAACATAATGTAATAAAGTAACTTTAAGTGAGTGTTATCAAACAGTTTGTGGTAACAAACTGTAAGTAAGGAGCAACCCGGCTCAATAGTAACCAAAACTCTAAAAAACGGAATTTTGATACCAATAGATACAAAAAAAAACATCATATTTTAATGCTGATTTCAAATATATAAGTTACATCAAGTTTAGTCCTACCCATCAAAAGTTATATGCATGAAAAAATTCTCCCTATTTTCGAAAAAAGGGGGAAACACCCCATAAAAGCTATATAACCGTAATGAAAATCACACCATAAGATTCAGCGTATCAGAAAACCCTACTGTAAAGGTTTCAAGTTCCTATCTGTAAAAATGTTGAAATTTTGTATTTTTTGCCAGAAGAAAGATCACGGATGCATGTTTATTTGTTGTTTTTTTTTTGTGTTCCCAGGGGTGATTGTATCGACCCAATGGTCCTAGAATATTGTAGGAGAGCTCATTCGAGCGGAAATTAAAAGTTCTAGTGCCCTTTTTAAGTGGGCAAAAAAAAATGAGGGAAACTAGGCCCCCTCCCACGCTCATTTTTTCCCAAAGTCACCCAATCAAAATTTTGAGGTAACCATTTTGTTCAGCATGGTCAAAAATATTATTATTATGTCTTTTAGGATAACGTAATCCCCCAAAGTCCCTGGGGGAGGGCGGAAAGTTTTGAACTTTACCCAATGTTTGCATATAGTATTGGTTATTGTGAAGTATACAGACGTTTTCAGGGAGGGGGTTTCTGGTAGTGGGGGTGGGTGGGTTGGGGTTATGTGGGAGGATCTTTCCATGGGGGTAGTGACATTGCTATGAAGGGGGCACCAGATTTCCCAGCACTAAAAAAAAATCAGAAATTAAATAAAAGAAATGTTTTTCAGCTGAAAGTAAGGAGCAACATCAACACTTAAAACAAACAAAAATTATTACTTATATGATTGGGTTTGCCCCCTAGTCAATACCTCGCTCTTTAAGCCAAAGATTTTTTAGTACTATTTATTCTATAAGAGCTATTTATTCTAATTAACGGCCTTTGTGATTAAGGGGTCATTTTTACAGAATTGGAACAAAATTCGAACTTTAGCATAAAGAGCAAGGTATTGACTAGGGGGCGAACCGCCTAATATACATATTAAAAATATATGAACATAGAAGTTTGTTTGTATATTAATTCGTAAGTTACGTGTATTTATTACTAAAAAAACGTTCGTAAATAAAATTAAACAACTTTCGAGAAAGCCATTTAACCAAATAAAAGTAAAATTAATATGCAAATTTTGTTTTAATTATTCATGTACAATGAACCAAAATCAAAACCTGCATTAATTCAAAAACCTTCAAAAATTAAATGAAAAAAACAAGTTTTTTTTAACTGAAAATAAGGAGTGACATTAAAACTTAAAACGAACAGAAACTATTCCGTATATGAAAGGGGCTGTCCCTTCCTCAACGTCTCGCTCTTTTTGCTAAAGTTTGACCCTTTCTAACAACTGTATTTTTTTTTAACTATAAAAAACTTTAGCGTAAAGAGCGACACGTTGAGAAGGGGACAGCCCCTTTCATATGCAGAATAACTTCTGTTTGGTTTAAGTTTTAATGTTGCTCCTTAATTTCAGTTAAAAAAAAACTTGTTTTTTTTTTTTATTTAATTCTGACTAAGGTAGCATTATCCTTGTGTTGGCCTGACTAATTATCTGAGGCAGCCAACTGGGGAAATCTAGAAGCTTAAATAATGTTATATATAGAGGTTTAGTATAATAATATTGCTTTTATTAAACTCAACACACAACAGTACAAGGTCTGGCTATACAAACACCCCTGGGATTATTTGCCCTACAGAATAAACAATTACAATAATACCATTACAAACTATAAGACATTAAGACACTTATAATATTCCAAGGTATTTCTAAATGAACGGACCAGGGGTCACCCCAGTAATTAAGATAGAAAAAGTTAAAGTTCTTGATCCCATAAAAATGTATCTTTTATACCATAGGTCAACCACATCAATCCAGCCCACTGACATACATAGCAATGAAGCAGTTTTTTCTCAATATCCTTGAATGTGGATAGTTTTCCAATATCGCTTATTGAGGGCTATTTCATGGCAAGTGTAGTCTGAAATTTCTACCTGATCTTTGTGATGAACAATTGGATTTGTCTAACCCTGTGTTTCTTTTTTTATATAATATTTTTTGTCTTGTATGTGTTTGCACATTGACAATAAACTGCTGTTTTAATAAGAGAGACGCAGGGCCATACCGTTTCCAATATGTACCTTTTCTTTTATTGTGACCAACTAATGGCTTAAGCATGTATGTTAGTGTCTTTACTTGAATTGGATTTTTGAAGTTATTTTAGAAACTATTTGATTAATTTGCGTTTAAATTTAATTTCCATTAATGATTCATTTATTTGGGTAGTGGGGTTGATCTAATCTTTATTTTCTGGTTTTAGGAATGCCTTGGATAAATTAAACATTATATTTTTTTATAGTAACCACAGATTTTCACTTTAACACAAAATATTACAACATTTTCTTTAACTTAATTAAAGCCGTTTAGGATATAAACAACTTGCTTATACATCTTAGGCCTATAATTTTATTTCCATCAAGGTCAACCTTTAGGTCTTGGATAGACAGTAATTTGTCTTGGGATTTGCTAACAACAAGCTCTGGCAAATGCATCAGAAAATGGTTCATATCAGCAAAAATAAATGAACCAAAGACTTGGTTGAAGTTGCATCAAAATTTGGTTGATATCAACAAATTAAATGAACCAAAACTTGGTTGTAAAAAATAGACTAGGTCTGTGGTCTAAACAGAAAATTTAGGCATCAATATACAATTAAAGCATAAAAAGAAAAAAACACAATTTTTTTAATAATTTTTTTTTTATTAAGCAAGAGTACAAGAGTTTTGTAAGCAAAAGTTTTGTTAAACAATATATATATATATATAAATATATATATATATAAGCATTGGAATTAATTATAACTAATACTTTATTAACTATTAATAAAGTACTAATACAGATTATACCTTGAACAAACACAAGAAGCATTTTTTTTTTCTTTGTAGGTTATAAGGATCATCCCTTCTTAGCCATCAGTTTTTTTTCTTAATAACAAAACTCAATGTACCCTTCGAATTTATGTAAACCTGCAATATTTATTCTTTGTGCCTATTTTAAATAGACCTGGCTAGAATTATAATCAGATAATTTATTAGACATAACCACTGAAAGAAAATCATTGTTTCCTTTCTCTCTTTTACAGATAAAAATAAGGCTTTTTCTGGAGAGTGGTTTAATTACAGCTATCAGGGGCTGTTCATTTTTTCATAACGTGATTTTACTTAGGAAAATATTGTATCTACTATTTATATATGAAGAAAACATCAACTCTAACAAATAGATTTTAAGACCATAACAGAGAACTGAGATTAGCCTCTATTTAAGGGCATATCAACAGTTCTTACAGCACAACTTTGTTATTAAAATTTATACATATGTAGTTCAGAACGATAATAATTCCCTAGTTATTAAGGGTTAGAAAAATACATTTATAACTAATCTTCAATAATGCTAGTTACCATGACTATATACATTAATTTTTTGCACTTTTTGAAATCTTTTTTTTTTTAACTTGTTCTTTTGTTCTATATTGAACACGCTTTTCTTGGAAATTGCTTTTAGCTCACTCTATGTCAGTTTGTTTATACCAACTTTTGAGCTTTTCAGTTGTCTTCAAATCTCTGGCAACTGATATGGTTTAATAAAATATTTGGCTGCCATCTCTTTTTTTCTAGCTTTAATGACCTTATGGGACAAAGTTTAGCTTACGGCTTGGATTTGATAAGGCTCAAAATTTAGCTATTTGACTTTTTACATATCCAGGTTCTCTTATCATACAGCTACAGCTGAAAGGGCTATTATGAACCTGCACACAACAATTAAATAATTATAGGCACACTCTTTATTTGGGTTCACAGGCCTCTCTTGGACTCTGCCCTTAATCTAAAGGTGGCCCTTATCCAGGGTTTTTTTTTCTTGTCTCCATATTTTTTTTTATACACTGTGCTTTAGCTGCAGTGGACTTTGCATCTATTTCTAGTATTGTTATGCATCAATTTAGAGGAAGGTCAGTGATTTTTTTGGAGGGTTTGGCATATTGCCACCATGAGTAAATTTTTTCACCCCAAAGTTTCAAATTTGGCCCTCCAACAGCGTTTTCTTAGGTTTCCTATGTACTGTAGTTTATAAGATATATAAGCGAAAATGACTGTTTTTGCTTTAACTTCCCATAACTTCTAGTAGTCCTGCCTTAAATTTTAACTTTAAATTGCGCCATTTAGGCTATTAAGGTGTCTTTTAAAATTGTTTTTGCCATACCATCAATTTTTCTCGAAAAACAACTCCCAAATGAAGAGCATGATATCCTATGCTCCCTGAAGTATAACTTAAGTATATTCTATAAAACAATAATAATTACGGACAGGTATACACCTGTGGCCACTAGGGTGCCCCCCATAGTGTTTATTTTAGAGCCCTCAAACACATTAGTAGTTTTGAACAAAACAAAAAAAGAAAACTTGGGAATAAAGGCAGAATCATAATAATTCACTATTGGAGATTTTGTTTTCTGCAATCTTTGTACAAAGTCTTTTATTAATGGATCTTATTTCCTAGAAATAATTTCGAGAGTTGAAAATTCCTTATATAATAAGGCTGTAGCTAGGTTGTACACCCTGCAGTTACTGTACACTCCTGCTTCACTTCCCATTACTATTTTTTTCCCAACTTTATTAAATTTTTTTCTAATTTGATGCCATTTATTTCATCCTGACAAAAAATATTACGCTTGTGACTTCATTTGTTCTTTAAAAATGCAATTTTGACAACTTACTGGTTATGAATTTTATTCTAGCCTTAATTACAACTTTATTTGCCAAAGGGAGAGAAAAAAAATTTTGTTTGGCAAGCTAGCGTACGACTGGCGTTAGTCTGAGGTTTCTTGATAATTCCTAATCTGGGAACATTACATGAAGTAAATTTTGGTTCATTTTCCTATATTTCAATGTTGAGTTGATATGAATGTTTAGTTTTGGCTTGAAATCAGTACGTTTTTCACGTTCTGTTCACCACTTTTGAGGGCGGCTGGTAATTGGAGTAGAGTATAGTCTAATCTGATACTCTGGTTGCAACTGTCTCGATTTTATGGTGAAATTCTCCATTTTGTGTTAAATTCTATGTTTGGTTTAATGTAGTTACCTTTGGATACTTTAGCTCCTTTAAGGATATAATCATTTTCCCTCCTTTTCTGTAAGTTTTTACTTTTCTCTTGTGTTATATATTCAATTTCATATTGCACCTAATGGTTTTGGAGGGAAATAAAACCTAGTGTTTTGTTAGGCTAGTAGAAATCGGTAGGTATATTACGCAATGGTGTTGACGCAATGCGATTTTTTTCTCTTTTTTTACTATTTTGTCTATTCGACTAAACTGTACTGATTTATAATTAGACTAGACGTGAGAGTTATTTTGAGGCTCAATAAGTATAAACCTATCTTTGAGTAGCAGTAAGAGCAGACGACAATTATCAATATTAATGATCCAAAAGGATAAATTGCCTTATCTATTTGTCCTAATGTGGGATAATATTCTATATAAACAAGCATAACAGTTTCCATAAACTGGCTTGCCTTACATCTACGTGGCTAAATAGCAGCCATGATTTAGAATTCAAACTTGAGCTTTCTTCTGATGCATCTTGTGCAGCTAGTTCAGCTTTTTGCTGACACCTCTATTGTGTCTGGCATTGTTTTCCTTTACCGGTTTCGCGAGCTTTATGTAAGCTACCTATTTCAACGGGGTAACAATTCTTTCGCTTTCTTCAGCAGCTTCTGCTAGGCTTCCGTATTTTTTTCCTGCCTTATTAGGTTACTTTTTTTCCATCCCTCTCCTCGAGTTCTTTAATTACAATTTTTTTAAATCTTTGTCCTCCCTTTTCTTGTGATGCAACATAACTAACCTAATATTTGGGATAGCTTTAGCAAGGGTAATTCTATTTCTTATTGCATCATAAAATACCATATTTTCGAAGCGCGTCTCCTAAAATACACGGAAATGGTAGCCTCTTTACCTACAATTGTTCTGAGAACAATGCCTGTGTTCCTTCTGCTAAATTGTACCTGCATTATCCTAAAATGGTATGGCTATAGCCTCTAGCTGAAATAAGGCTGAATTAGATTGGTGTTCGCTTCTATTATGCCTAAAATTTTCTTGTTTCTATTCGCTTTTCTACTAGTTGGTCCTTTACGCATAATCTTCTATTTTATTTATTTGTTTTTTTATGGTACAAAACCTTTTA
Organism: Artemia sp. Qi Xiang Cuo; assembly: GCF_049724085.1. NCBI lineage: Eukaryota > Metazoa > Arthropoda > Branchiopoda > Anostraca > Artemiidae > Artemia > Artemia sp. Qi Xiang Cuo. The sequence continues at coordinate 35,088,141 of NC_142803.1, read as the reverse complement.
TGTTTAGTGATACATGGTACTTCTGCATTAACCATTTTGCATTGATTACTACAAATAATACACTTAATTCTACTTGCTAAATACTAGATACTATTTCTTCATTTTAAAATTAATTGGTGAACAATTTTTCCATTTTTTCTATTTGTAATCGATAAAATTCGAGCAGAGTTACTCGGAGTTTTTCTATTTTGAATATCGCTAAAAGGAAAGTCATTTTGATTTCTGGTAAAGTCATTTTGTTTTTAATCTACAACTTTATTTAGTCTTCTCGACCCACCTTTTCTGCAAATCACCAGATGTAATAAAGTAACTTTAAGTGGGTGTTATTCTGACTAAGGGGGCGTTATCTTTGTCTTGGCCTGACTAATTATCTGAGGCAGCCAACTGGGGAAATCAAGAAGCTTAAATAATGCTATATATAGAGGTTTAGTATAATAATATTGCTTTTATTAAACTCAACAAATAACAGCACAAGGTCTGGGTATACACACACCACTTGGACTTTGTAAAATTTGATGAGGCCTTAGCTATTTCAAATGATAAGGGGTACACACAATGGGCGAGAGAAGCCACAAATAAAAAAAGCATATATTTGCTAACCTTTCAATAAATAGGGACAATTTAAATATTGACCGAATTTATGATAATCTTCTAAAGAGTGAATCAGCAGTCAATAAGGGAGTTAAGATTTTAAATAATCGCCAGGGGACTATTTTACCTGCTAGACCAAAGCGATTTGCTTCAATAATAGCTAGTAAAAGGATCATTTCACAACAGAATAATTAAAATAATTTCCAGTTTTTTTTATTTTTCCTCAGTCACTCTGGTGTCCTGATTGAAGTAACTCTATAATAGCATCTTTTCCCAACGTGGATCAGTTTGCGCCAATTGTATATATATATTTTTTTTTCGTGGCTTTATTGTTTTTTTTTAGTTTTGGGTTGTTTTTTTTTTTTTTGTCTTGCTCCTCTTGTGTTTCTTTCGTGCTGAAGACGCCTTGTTTGGATACAGGCGAAATATCCGCGTTGTTTTACATTTTTAGTTTCTTTTATAGCCCCGGACCGCAGTCTCGTTTGTTGTTGTTTTTTTTTTTTTTTTCCATGTTATTTTTCTCTTTGTTGTTTTTTTTATAAACAATTACAAAAATACCATTAAAAACTATAAGACATTAAGACACTTACGATATTCCAAGGTATTCCTAAATGAAAGGACCAGAGGTCACCCCAGCAATTAAGATAGAAAAAGTTAAAGTTATTGATCCCATTAAAATGTATCTTTTATACCATAGGTCAACCACATCAATCCAGCCCACTGCTGTACATAGCAAGGAAGCGACTATTTCTCAATATCCTTGAATACGGATAGTTTTCCAAGATCTGTGGTATTTTAATGGTTTTGTTTCAATTCTTATCCTGGTAAAGTGGTATTTCCAAAACCCATGATTTTATTTTGTGTCATAAATATTTTATTTCATATTAAATTATTTCTGCTTAATTGAACAGGTTACCACAATAATTGTTGAAGAGAACATGTGAGGAAACTAAGCCTTGTCAGGTACCCTTAAAGAAAGGCATAAACTTTCTCCGAGGAACAGGAGGCATATTTTGTCTTGCAGAAGCTTCAGGAGGATAGCTGACCATGAATACTTTTCCCTTTGTGTGTAAATAATATCTGAGTTCAAACCACTCTTGCCAGTTTTAAGAAGTATTTTTAGGGTTCAGGCATTTTCAAATGATTCTTTTATATGATTCAAATTGCCTTTTGAGCTTGACAAATCGCAAAGTAGAGATTTATCAGTTAATTTGGTCTCAGAAATAAATTTAGCAGAAATGAAAATTACATTTATCAAAAACAATTGACAACAAAATTAAAGGAAAATTCAATGTACATTATCTCCCATTATAATAAAAGATCAATTAGTCTAATTCATCCAAAAAAGAAGCAACAGACAAGCTGTTTTACTAGCAATGGAAAAAATTCTTACCCAATTCAATTTTTGAATGGTCATTTAATTTGTGTTTTAGTATTTTTAAATTGAGTAACCTCTTTGCTTTTGTTGCATGAAGGAGGCTCCTTTTTTTGTTTTTTTTTGTTCAAGTTTTTTTTTCTAGAGTATCTTGAAAGATAAGCTCTTCTTTTACATTTTTTTTGGTCACTAGAGATAACTTGGTGGTGTTCCTGGTTGAAATATTTACTTTCCTTTGTGTCTCTCATTCACTGGCCATGTATTATCTTCAATATTGTTTTGTTCCTTTGGATCTTTACTGTTTTATACTTTATTTATTGATTCTTTATTGTTGAACTAGAAATTCAATTTTTCGCATTTATAGTGAACAGATCATGCACAAGACAGAAAAGTGAAGTAAATAGAGTAAAGGACACAAAAAGAAATGCTATTGACAAAAAAAAAACTTAGAGCTTACCTTTAAATTCAAGAATATTTATTGATTCTAATAACTTAAATTCATAGGGGATTAACTAAGGACCATCTTTGCAAGCATTAATTGACAAGAGTTGCAATAAGAAAATATCTGTAGGATCTGTAGGATCTGTTAAGCTTTAAAACTGGCAGATATGAACAAAACCAGCAAAGAACAAAACTTGGCAGTAAAGAAAAAAAACAGCATTAAAGTTTAAGTATGGATATCGTGACCTATTTCGTGAATTAAAATAGGCTAAGACATCAAGCTGGTATTATTTAATTTGCAGAATTAAAAATTTGGATTATTAGTTTTAATCTTTTGGTAAAATTCTAGTTTATGGGTGTTTTGCTATCTTGAAAAGTATTTGATCTAGGTGAATGAATCTGAGGAATGAATTCATAGCAATAATTATCTCATGGGAAGGTATCTTGAAGCACCTACCTCAACTCCCTCTTCTTCCAAAAGGCAAGACCTTTTACAATCTGTAGGTTATAGAAGTGAAAACTTTCAAAATAGATTATCTAATCAAATGAGGAACAAAAAAGCATTTTGATTCTCATGCCTTTACTCAATCCTGATTTATAAGGTTTAAAGACCTGTAAATATATTTCTTATATTTAGGAAAAATTCTTTGATCTGGCTTAAAATTCCAATAAAAACAGGAATTGCACATTCAAAAACTAAAGCCAATGAGTGAACTTCTTAAAGCTAGGCCAAACATCAAAGAAAAGAAAAGTCAATTAGCCTAAAATGAAAACAGTCATGAAAATATGAATAATAGGCCTAGAAATTTTCTGCATATTGTAAAGCAAGAATTTTTCTATTATAATGTTTCGTTTTGAAGTTTGCTTGTAGCCTAGGGCTATATCTGGCCTAATCGGGATGGGGCTTATAAAGTTGAAACATTCTTGAAAACATGATTAGTTGTAATATAAATCTTCTGCATATTATAAAGCAAGAATTCCGTCATTATAGTGTTTTCTTGTGTATCTGGCCCAATTACGGTGTGATAGAGTGTAATTTTCATGGAAGAGAAGATTGTGTTTAGAAAGATGGATGAATGGGAATTTGAATGGTACCAATCTTTTGTTGCTGTGGTTTTTTCCCTCAAAGAAAGAATCTTTGTGGGTAGGCTAAATACACACAAGATTCCGTTGCTGACATAAGGACAAGGTGATCACACTATCTGATACCTTTTTTGTGCTCTTTCCAGATATAATAATTCTTTTTCTCACAAATGCACCTCCCCCCTTTAAAAGTTGCATATATAGCCCTAGGATATATGGCTGTACAGAACTAAAATAAACATAATCAAAAAATTCTTACTTTATGATATTTATCATGTTTCCATTACCTTACCTTAAATCACATAATCTAGAAACCAAGGTTTTAGGAACTTTTAAATGTTGCCAGAAGGTATTGGCAAACGTTTGTTCAAAGATCATCGCTTCATATGTAGGCTATATGCTCAAACTGGATGGCTGATGTTACTCAAGGCTGGTTGAGCATCAGAAACTCTTTATCAGCAAGGAATTTTGGAGGGTTAGACCTTGAATGATACTGCTTGTTTGTCCCACTGTTTCTTCCATGGCTTGTTGTTCCAATCATGGTTGACACTGATATTGAAGCTATCAACTGATTTGGCAGATACAGTAGATTTGCTCAGTGAAATTCACAATGGAATGATGTGGTTGGTGAAGAAGCTGAACTTTCTGCGGAAATGTTGATGCAATTTCTTGGGGTTACCTTGACTTTCTTCAGAAATGTTGATGCAATTTCTTGGGGTTACCTTGTGTTCTGGTTTATTCACTTTAACCAAGAATGGGTTTGATTGTGTCAGTATTCATCATCTTAAATGCGACGATGATGTCTCCCCTTTTCCTACAGTATGTTAGGTTAGGGAGGCCAAGCTTCTCTACTCATTGCTCATAGGGGCTGTGTTGTTTGGTAAAAGGAAGCTATGCTGCCTTGAGCTGGACCTTCTCAAGTGACTATGTAACACTTGAAGGGCTGGCTTGCAGTTGACATAGAACAGAATTTGTTTGCACATAAAGCCCATAGACCATGGCAAAATATATAAAACAAACAACAATTTCACAGACATTACAAAAATCCTAACATACAACTAATCCTACAGAAACATAGTACATAAGTGAATCAAATGCACAACTAACATTGTGACCAGCAAGAACTAAACTTTCACCTGCTAATTGCGAAACAATAAGTTTTCAGTTCCGAAACAAAAAGTGTAACAATTTGGTGTAGAGGTTTATGACAAACTGTTTGCAGCTCATCTAAAAAATGAAGCTCATAAAGTTTACAGAGAGTAGTACAGTGATGGAACAAATAGCGGTGCATTGGGGATCAGCTTTTTTTTCTTAGGAATCGTAATAAGGTTTCCAATATATGTTGGAATGATGATGTTGAAAGCACAGTGAACTAGAATAATATCATCCAATGCAATCAATGCTGAAGGAAGGCTCATTTTAACTTTTTGATTGCTTGAGTTGTCATGATGTAATGTATTTTTGGTGAAAATCTAAAAAGATGTCCAATTCCTTATCATATAGTTATAAAAGATGAGAATACGGAGAAGAAAACTCTGACTCAAGATGAGCATCTTCCAATTGAGGACAAGAGTCTTTGTATATTTTTTTTGTTCTGAGTGGCAAAAATGATGTCATTTTAAAAAATACCAACCACCATGTGGAGTCCTTTATCTACCCATTTATTTGTCCAATGGGAACATCAGGATGAACTGCGGACATGTCACTTCAAACACCTTATGCAAGTGGTTTACATGTAATATAACTTAAATTAGTATAGTATTATGTCCAGCCTGAAGATGCAAAAAGCTGTAACATCTTATCTGCGTCAGATAGGTTTTATTGCCTTACATTTTGGTTGATCACTTTTCCAACAATATCTTGTCAATACATTTATTCTTGTTGAATGTGATTGCATCCAGTGGATAAAATTGAACCAGAAAACTATTTAAACCAATAACTACTTAAGTGTTACATGACTTATCAGCAACTTGGCTGTAAAACAGAATGCAGTTGTTGGTGAAAAAGTAATACTTTCATCATCACTCACCAGATCAACATGCTTCTCTGTTGAACATTTTGTATGGAATGGCTGTTGTTCTTTGCCTTAGATTATTGGATTCGTTCATAGCTGGGACTTACAATCCTGATTGCCATTACAAGATATATATATATATGTATATATGCTATATCTATATATTATATATATCTATATATATATATATATATATATATATATATATATATATTTTTTTTATATATATATATATATATATATATATATATATATATATATATATATATATATATATTCACATTTATTAAATGTTGTTCTAATAATTTTTGTGTCCCGGACAGCAGTGTATATACAGCATGAAAGTGAACTCGTGAAGCCAAGACCACGCTTAAAACTCCTTCAAACAACCAATGGCTGTAGCATAGATCTTTTTTTTTTATACAAACAATAGAAGGAATTATTAAACCTTTGAAGTATTTAATTCTACAGACAAATAAAATATAAAAAGTTGCCTAAAAGGGGAATTAAGATCACAGTGAAGAGACTAAAACTGTAGTATAAACAGATATAAAGCAGAACAAAAGATATAGTAGTCTCCACTTTTCCATACAACTCTTGGAAGAGAATATACAGAAATGGTTAAATAGCTGTGTATTAAATAAATATCCATAAAGGAAAAAAAACAGTTTTTAGGGCTTTAGTATGCTACAAAAGTGCTACAAATGATTTCACTGTGGAGCCCTCCATTTCACAAAGGAAAGAGTAGCGGACAAAAATAATTCATTTTTATAGGTTGCTGCTTCCTTGGTCAAATTGCATTGCCACCTCCATAGTTTCCAAATGAATTAGTTTGGCTTTTTTTTAGCATGACATTTGCTCTCTAATGAGTCTCATAAACAAGTCCGAAATTTGAACTTACGTCTTGCTTTAGCTCCATTCAACATAAGCCTTGATTAAACCACCAATAGTTTAAATATATTCAGCTTAAAGTAATTAGACAAATTTAATTAGATCAATCTGGCAGTACATCCATTACAAACCCTTGAAGGTGGTTTTGAACCACCTTCATACAGCCAAAAAATGTACTTTTTGACCCTTATGATACTGTTGAAGAACGCCTTGCACACCGTTAAGTTATGGGATCTCTTTGAAGAAATATTGCAAGGCACACACTATGCCAAAGGTGCCATGAAAATCTTAGCAATGGAGGATGATGCAAATCAACCTGCTGCTTCACTGGGACAATAACCTTGGTTAGAAGACAAGCAACAATGAGAATCAATAACAAAGGATTGTGTGGTTAGCAGACGCGCAAAAGTGAATTACAGAACATTTCAAAATGAAAGTGAAGAAAAAAGAATTGTGCTGTTAGAAGACAAGGGAGAATCAGAACCAGTCAAAAATGGAACAGAAGACGAAAGAAATGTTACACTAGAAGAATAACGCCATCACAATCTTTGATGCGAACAAACTTTTGTGTATAACCCATTACAAACCTACAAAGATGCTGTAAACTATGCAAATGTTAATTACAAGTCATTGCGCCCCTTCAGTGTTAATACATATATATATATATATATATATATATATATATATATATATATATATATATATATATATATATATATATATATATATATATATATATATATATATATATATATATAATCAAGCAAGAAAAAAAAGGTTTTAATTTTTATAAAGCAGTGAATAAAATACAATAAAATAAACACTTAATTAAACAAACACACTCCGAATATTTCGGCCTCACGTCCGGGAGCCTTTCTCAACGGAAAAAAAGGGAGAAAATGAAACAAAAAATGTTCTTTTTTAAAACTTAACTTACATCAAAATAAAACGTACTAAACACACGAAGAGAAAGAAAAAACAAAAGAAAAAGAAATACGTTCACAATATATAAATGGAAATCTATCAAAAAATGAAAAATATATTTATACTTAAACCAAAACAATAAAGGTCAGCTAACCTTTATTAATATATATATATATATATATATATATATATATATATATATATATATATATATATATATATATATATATATATATATATATATATATATATATGATTGATTCATTTATTGATTCGTACAATCTGAACTTTCCTCAAATGCCTGTGATTAGCCAACCTGCTGCGTGTGATACGCATACTACAATTTTGGTCTCCGATCCCCCACCTGAGCATGGTGACCCGCTAAAGCGAAAATCAGTAATAGACTCAATTTCTGGACATCAGCTGATGTCCAGAGTGCAAGCGACTAAAAAGCGGTGGACGGTGAATATTGAGAAATATGCAGCTGAAGATTTTTGCAAATCAGCAAAGGAAGCTCTACCTGGTTCTAGTCTGAAAGTTTTATCTAAAAAACACACTGGTGTTATTCAAAAGTCCCGTCTGATTTTGACCTTGAAATGCTACAAAACCATTTTGGTATAAGCGAGGCCAGTCTGTTTGGAAAAAGCAAATCGGTTAAACTTGAGTTTGCAGACACGATTACGAAAAGATCATTTCTGCGAAATGTTGTGAAGATTGGGTATGAAAACTTCCGTGTTTATGAGTTCAAGCAATTGCGAAAGTGTTGCTTCAAGTGTCGTTCCCCTGGACACTTGGAAAGTGCATGTACTAGTAGCGCTCCCAAGTGCGCTCGTTGTGCTGGACCTCATTTATCTACGAACAGTGATCGTTGTACGTAATCTCCGAAATGTGCCAATTGTGGAGGATCTCATCTTTCTTACAGCCTACGATGCCCTGTGATTAAGAAGATCATTGATAAGGTCTATTCTCGGAAATGAATCTGGACATAAATATATTCTGATTTAATATTAATGGAACGAGAGGCAAGGGCTTTTTTATTGATGACCTTTATGTTAATTACGACGTTGCTTGTCTCCAAAAACATTTACTGACTGCCTTTAGCAAAAATTTTCTGAGACGAAGCAGTGATCATGTTGTTTTTGTGTGTCCAGCTAAAATTACTCGTGGCCGCCCTTCTGGCGGCTTAGCATGTGTTTTTAAGACAAATATTTCTGGTGCGAGTCCTGTGCTTTTCCAATCAGATGACACTTTTCTTGCGGTGCGTCTTGGTAATGTTGTAATAAGTAATGTGTATCTGCCATATAATGATCCTTCCATTCGTTCACTTCAGAATTTCTCTTGTTCTTGTAATGGTCTTAAAACTTTAATTCAAAAGATATCGGATAACGGGTTGCATTTTTTTATTGCTGGTGATTTAAATACCGATCTGGTTTCTGACAATGTAAGGAATGGTCAGCTTTTTTATTCTCTCCCGGATTATAAAATTGCTCGGAAGTCCCTTGATCATACGTATATTCACCAGTCAGGCAGTAAATCAGACATTGACCACGTTATTTGTTCCGCAGCTCTTGTTTGCTCGCCAGTTACGGTTCATATTGACGAGAATGATCTTGATCACCTTCCGCTGTCTTTTTGTTTATCAAAGTCTGTTGTTTGTTCTGGGAGTATGTCTAAGAGTTGTGGTGTACGTTCTAAAAGGTTTCATAAGCCTGATTGGAATGATGCGAATGTTTCTGTTTATCTTATAACTTTGGCTTCACTTTTAAGTACGATTTATGTTCTTTATTAGCTTTTGCAGTGTAGTCAGAATTTAATTTATGCTAAATATGAAATAGACCGATATTATCATTCTATCCTCTCTGCTATGAAAGAAGCTGAAAAAATTTCTGTCCCAGTAAAGCGAATCCGAAAGAATACTCAAAAGCCTCTTTTGTCACTTGATCCTAACGTTAAGACCTGTAAATATAAACCTAAATTTTCGCTAAAAATTTGGACAGATTGTGGTCGGCCTAGGTCTATTAATGTTTTTCTTATTAAACAGAAAATTTAATTAAAATTTAAGACATATCTGAAAAGTGTCCGATACCGAGGGCTTGATTTTCCATCTTCGCCTACAGATTGGAGAAAAGCAATTAATTCAATTAAAACAGACGATTCTGATGTGAGTAGTATTGATATTCCACCAAGTTCTTGGCATGCATATTATTCGAAGATTTTCTCCGTTTTGAATTATTCTGTTCATAGAAAGTTTGGGGAAACGTTTGTTAAAATTGTCCCTATATTTCTAAGTCAGCGCTTTGTTTTGCCTAAATCGCGTTGTGAAGTTTTGAATGCTTTGAATTATCTTAAGTCGAAATCAATTGATGCTGAGGGTATCTCTAAAATGCATCTAAGTCCCCCGTGTGCTGAACTTGTGTCACATCTTGCACTTTTGTTTCAAATATGCTTGGCATCTTCTGTCGTCCTGGAAAGCTTTTTTGTCAGGCAGCGTGAGTTCAATTTTAAAAAGAGGTAAACCGCCTACAAATTGCTCTTATTATCCTTCAGTATCTGTTTCTTGCAATATTAGCAAAGTCTTCGAGTATATTCTTTTACCTAATTTAACACTAAATATTTCTTTTTTTGGTGAAAATCAACTTGGTTTCAAACCTGGTTTGGGGTTCCAACATGCTCCTTGTGTTCTTTCGTCTATTTTAATGTCGAATTCGTATAAGGTCAGATACACATATCTCTGTACATCTGATTTTTGAAAAGAGGGTGATTCTTTTTTGCACAGACAGTTGGTTTTTTCTTTGCCTTCATCTGTTACTAATGTTTTGATTATTGACACTCTGTGTCCTCTGAATTCTAATTCTTACATCCAACTCAATTCTCTTCCAGATACAAATATAAAACTGATTCTAGACGTAAGGAAGGGAGGTGTTTTATCACCAGCCCGGTTCAAAATTTGTATTTCTACTGTTCTTGAAAAGATCTCAGGCACTTATTTTTCTGGTTCTACTGATGTTTCTTGCATTGCCTATGCTGACGACATTCTGTCGATTAGTCGTACTAAATCTGCTCTTTCTGCAATGATTTCTTTAGTTTCTCAGTCTTTCCTAAATATTGGTCTATCCCTAAATCTTGATAAATGTGAATTCTTATCTTATAATCTGCCTTCGTCTACTCCTCTGGTAATTGATGAATTTTCTGTACTTTCTGTCTCTTCCTTTCGATGGCTTGGTATTACTGTTTCTAATTCTCTAGCTCTCTTTCGTAAAGAGATTGTTGCTGATTCAGTAAGAAAAATTCAGTTCAGTTATTAAAAAATTGTAGCAAACCGTGGAAAACATAACAGAAGAGCTCTTGGGTGCTTATTCTCGACCTTTTCTGATCATTCTGTGCTTTATTTTTCGGGTGCTCATTCTGTTCTTAAGCTAAAGAATTTAAAAAAGATTAAAGTTACTTATTTCAAATTTTGCAAATTTCTTCTTTCTCTGCCGCCATGGACTAGAAATCGGTATCTAGTTAAAAATTTCTATTTTACGGATGTAACTCAAAAGCTCGGTGACCTACATAAAAAGCTTTCTGCAGATGCATTTTGTAAAATT